>NC_057361.1:21206877-21506877 GCF_016509475.1 Prionailurus bengalensis | reverse complement strand
AAAACCACTTTGCAACATATTTTGTTGAGGGAAACAGACTCTCTCCTTCTCCCAAGACTGGGTTCCTTTTCATCTTTTAGGTGTCAACGCTGGTGTCAGAGTGAAGACGTGACTTTCTTTGGTCACCCAATACCAAGAAATCTGAAAATGTTTGTTAATAGCTTATTTATTATTTCTTGCGCGTATCCCAGAAAACAAACTCGCTGGAGGCACAGATTTTATCAGTCTTGTTAAATGATGGATCTCCATCATAAATGTTCAATGATTATATAATGAATGACTGAATGATAGATATCTAAACTCTTTACAGAAAAAATATAACGCATGACAACTTTAGAAGACATTATAAATTCTAAAAATATGGATTCTCTTAGAATTCGAAGGGCAGTTTGACAGATCAGCATTTCTTTAGATATGAAAATGCAGTAGGAGTGAAATTTTAGTTTCTATAGGTTACCTTTAACGTTCTTGATTTAACTTACAATTACTGTTTCTCACAAAGTGGTCATGATGTATTGTAATTACAAGCCTCAAGAAGCACACATCACCGTGTCTTTAGAAAACAGATAGCAAGGTTATCTCTGGGTGGTGAAATTACAGATTTTTGTTTTGTTTTTTCTTTGGAATTTTTGGCATTGAGCACGAATTATTTTCATAATTAGACAAAGGCAATAAATGTTATATATTAAAGGGAAAAAAGAAGCATAGTTCAGGAAGGAGCAAGAAGGAGGGTTTTTGATGTGAATACATTTCATCCCAAAGTCTACCAGTCCAAGCAGAATAATTGGGAAGAAAAGGCCAGGTGTTTGCCTTTCAGCTTCTCAATTCAATACAGTAAGTTGGTTTGTTGTTGTTGTTCTTGCTGTTCTTGTTCTTGTTTTTAATGTGTTCTCCCAAATGCTGAGAGCAGTGTTCCCAAGCCTCAAAAAACATGTTTATGTAGGTGAGTCATTGCAACCTAAATCTGGCTGGACAAGCAGGAAATCTAAGTACATTTAAAAATAAACTTCACTTTTGAATAGATACACAAGAATGATGTTTTGCAAACTGGCAGTATCAGGTTTGCAACTTGGGTACTTGTTACAAACACAGATTCCTGGGTCCTATCACAGGATTCCAGTCAAAATCTCCAAGATCAGTGCAGTTTGGGCAACATGAAGCTGGAACTTGAGTCAAGCTTGCTCTTGGTCCCCATCCATCTCAGGAGCCCTGGGAAGATTAATTTTTTTTTTTATGAGAGCCTTTCTTTTTCTCCAAATGCAGTGCTCTCGCATCGTGCCAGAGCCCCATGCTTATCGTCAAATGGTATTAGCATAACCACAGCCAAGAGGAAAATAGAAATAAAAAGAAAAGGATTTAACCAGAGGCCCTGACCCCATCTGGACTCTCTAATCTGTTCCTTTTTTTTTTTTTGGATAACAATCAAGAAGGCTTCTCCTCATTATTTCAACTCTCCACACTAGATAACTCATCACAAAAGCCAGGAAAGTGATTTGCGTGCATTTCATGTCTATCTGAATCCTGTAAAAGAGTTGTTTGAGTATTTAGTTATATTTTCTGTCAGCTTTTTCAGCGTTTTGGATTCTCTCACAAATCAATATTATTTTCTCAACAGCTCTGGGAGAGAGTAAAAAATTGATCAGCTATCCACAGAGCATTCTGCCACAGGAATACTGTCTTCTCAAACATCTACTGACAAAGACAGTATGTCCAAAGGCTCAACGGTTCATCTGTTGCCAGAGCTCCTCAAAGAAGGAAAGGTTGGGCTTCGCCCATTTCTCCTTGCTGCCATGTGTTTGCACGTACCCTGAAAGACAACTAATGAATTCTATTTCTTCCACTGACGGCAATTTAAGCCAAGCACAAGCAGCGGTGATAAAACTGGCGTTTGATTCATCGTGCCCACAGTTTTGCACCTGTGTCACTGCCAGCAGGAATGAGGCAGTATAACCTAACACTTTGCTCATCCACCTCCCTGGGGACGAGAGTATACACCAAGGAAAACAAACTCATAATGCAAATTACTTCTATTAATCAAAATGTACAGTTCATAGAAACCATTCCCTAAGACGTTGTATCTTATTATAATGCTTAAACAATCTCGTACGAGTATCTGCACCTTGTCTGCTGATCAGAAGGATAAAGTCCTTCAGGGCCATGAAGCTTCTCTTTTCATGGCAACCAACAAGGCAACCAGTTTCTTACATGCCAGAGCAGATGGGCTATCATAGCTGCTCTGGGGGCTGCTCACGATTTATCCAGAGGCCCTGACCCCATCTGGACTCCCTAATCTATGCCATTTTCCTTTGGATAATAATCAAGAAGGCTCCTCCTCCTTATTATTTCAAGCCCACCACATCTATCATGGTGTAACCGACCTCCTCTCCCAACCACATCTCTAGAATACAATCTTGAGGGAAGCGTTCTCCAGAATGCCAGGTCGCATTCACTCCACATGCCATTTTGTCCTGCTCACATCACACCCACCCAGCCAGCCAAGACAGCTGAGCCCCTCACAGAGCCAGAAACCACTGTGCCCACCAGCACAGCCAGGTGCCCTTTCTTCCACTCTACCCCCCGCCCGCCCCCCCATCCTCAAACCCAACCAAAGCAATTCATTTGGGTGAAAAACAACTACCTGAGCGTTTAAGTTAACCAAAAATGTAAAAGAAGCTGGGTCATTCTAGTCAGGACACAGAAACCAAACCAGTAATTTGAATAGGGAAAATTCAATGTAAATAATTAACAAGTAAAAGGTGGCCAACTATTAATAGGATAAAAAGGAACTCTAAGAATAGAGGAATAGCAAATGTAGGGGGCGGCTACTCCTTCTAGGACTAAGGGAGATAATGCAAGGAAGGAACAAACTTGGAAGAGACCCCACTCCACCCAAGACAGATTTACCATTGGAAAGGGTGTGACGGTATTTCCCTGGATGACAGAGAAGATCAGTGGAGTGCCATAGGCAGAGCTGGTTCACAGCCAGTGGACCACAGTGATGAACAAGAATCTACCCACCAGGTACTAGGGAAATTCCCTGGATGGTGAGCATTACTGGGTTTCACATACACCACTAGCAGCCATGTCACAAGAGCAAAAGGTAAAAAGCACCTGAAACCAGCAAGAGAAACCCCTTCCTCTGCCATGCTTTGTACTATCCCTACAACACCCTCTACTGACAAGGCTTAACATTGTGTCACCTGGCAAAAGAAATGTTGACAGGATGGGGCGCCTGGGTGGCGCAGTCGGTTAAGTGTCCGACTTCAGCCAGGTCACGATCTCGCGGTCCGTGAGTTCGAGCCCCGCGTCAGGCTCTGGGCTGATGGCTCGGAGCCTGGAGCCTGTTTCCGATTCTGTGTCTCCCTCTCTCTCTGCCCCTCCCCCGTTCATGCTCTGTCTCTCTCTGTCCCCAAAATAAAAATAAATGTTGAAAAAAAAATTAAAAAAAAAAAAAAAAGAAATGTTGACAGGATCAAATGCCAGTATCAAAAAAATAGGGCATCGCTTTCACTGCTCCTATTCAACACCATACTGGAAGTCCAAACTAATGTAATAAGGAAATAAAAGGAAAGGAAAAAAAAGGTATATAGACTGAGAAGGAAGACAGAAAACCATCGAATTATGTATTCAACATGACTGTCTATGTAGAAAATGCCTAAGAATTGACCAATAAACTCCTAGAACTAATGAAGTGATTGTAGCAAGGTACAGGATACAAAGTTAATCTATAAATTCAATTGGTTGCCAATACATCAGTAAGAAATAACTAGAATTTCAAATTATCATTTGCATCAGCACAAAAAATGAAATGCTTACACATAAATATGACAAAATATGTACAAACTCTATACAGGGAAAACTACAAAACTCTTGACGGAAGAAGTCAATGAAGATCTAAATAAATAGACAGTCCATGTTTCTAGATAGAAAGACTCAATATTGTTAAGATATCAGTTCTTTCCAATATAATTTATAGATGCAATGCAATCTCAATAAAAATCCAGGCAAATTATTTTGTGGATATGGAGAAACTAATGCAAAAGTTTACATGGAAAGGCAAAAGAGCTAGAGTAGCCAACACAATATTGAAGAAAAAGAACAAAGCTGAAGGACTGGTACTTCCTGATTTCAAGACTTACTATAAAGCTACAGTAATCAAGACAGTGTGGTATTGGCAAGGAATAAACAAATACACTCAATGGGTCAGAACATGGAGCACAGAAATAGAGCTACACAAATATAGTCTCCCCTTCTTAACAAAGGAACAAAGGCAATTTGATGGAGAAAGGATAGTGTTTCTAACAAATGGTGCTGAAAAATTAGACATCTAAAAGCAAGAAAAAAAATGAATCCAGATATAGACTCAAATCTTTCACATTTAAAAATAAACTCAAATTAATCATTGATCAAAATGCAAAATGTAAAACTATAAAACTTCTATGAGATAACACAGGATAAAATCCAGGTGATCTTGGGTTTGGCAACGAGTCTTTAGATACAACATGAAAAGTACAACCCATGAAAGAAAAAAAAATGATACGTTGGGCTTCATTACAATTACAAACTTCTGCTCTGCAAAAGACAATGTTAAAAGAATGAAAACACAAGCTATGGACTAGGAGAAAATACTTGCAAAACATACATTTGATAAGGACATGTATCCAAAATATACAAAGAACTCTTAAAACTCAACAGCAAGAAAAAGAACCCAATTAAAAAGAAAACAAAAGATGTGACCCAAAATGTCACCAAAGAAGATACACTAATGGCAAAGAAGCATATGAAAGAATGCTTAACATCATATGTTATTAGGGAATTGCAAATTAAAACAACAATGAGGTACCACTATATCCATATTAGAATGGCTAAAATTTAAAACACTGACAACACCACATGCTGACAAGGCTGTGGAGCAACAGGAACCCTCATTTACTGCTAATGGGAATGCACAATGGTAGAGCCACTTTGAAAGACAATTTGGCAGTTTCTTACAAAGTTCCATGCATACAACATCCTCTTGGCCTCCTTCAGTGCCCTTTTATGTCTCATCTGTCACATTTCCTCAGTATACGTCCACCTGCAATGAACAAACAACAAATAAAATAAGAAGGACACCAAAGTGGGAAATGCTTTTTTTAAGTGTCACATTTTAAGATGTCCACATATTTTTTTAAGAAATTTAAAGGAAAAATGTAATATCAGGGGAAACATTAGCAGCTTACATGTCAGCAAATTTCTTACCTTTGATTTAAAAAGAAAAAACACCATAATAGTAGGGGACTTCAACACCCCATTTATAGCAATGGGCAGATTATCTAAGCAGAAAATCAACAAGGGAACAATGGCTTTGAATGACACACTGGACAGGATGGACTTAATAGATATATTCAGAACATTTCATCCTAAGGCAGAATACACATTCTTCTCAAGTGCACATGCAACATTTTCAGAATAGATTACATACTGGGTCACAAATCAGCCCTCAACAAGTACAAAAATATCAATATCAAACCATGCATATTTTCAGACCACAGTGCTATGAAATGTGAAATCAACCACAAGGAAAAATGTGGAAAGACCACGAAAGCTTGGAGATTAAAGAACATCCTACTAAAGAATGAATGGGTTAACCAAGAAATTAAAGAGAAAATTAAAAGTACATGGAAGCCAATGAAAATGAAAGTACAATAGCCCAAAACCTCTGGGATGCAGCAAATGTGGCCCTAAGAGGGAAGTATATAGCAATCAGGCCTTCCCAAAGAAAGAAAAAGGTCTCAAATATACGACCTAATCTTACACCTACAGGAGCTAGAAAAAGAATAGCAAATAAAGCCCAAAACCAGCAGAAGAATGTAAATAATAAAGATTAAAGCAGAAATCAATGATATAGAAAAAAAACAGTAGAACAGATCAATGAAACCAGAAGCTGGTTCTTTGAAAGAATTAACAAAATTGATAAAGCCCTAGCCAGGATGATCAAAAAAAAAAAAAAAAAGGAAAGGACCCAAATAAATAAAATCATGAATGAAAGAGGAGAGATAACAACAAACACCACAGAAATGCAAACAATAATGAGAATATTATCAGCAATTATATGCCAACAAATTAGGCAATATGGAAGAAATTGACAAATTCCTAGAAACATATAAAGTACCAAAACTGAAACAGGAAGAAATAGAAATTTTGAACAGACCCATAACCAGTAAAGAAATGGAATTAGTCATCGAAAATCTTCCAACAAACAAGATTCCAGGGCCACATGGCTTTCCACAGGAATTCTACCAAACATTTAAAGAAGAGTTAACAACTATTCTTTTGAAGCTGTTCCCAAAAATATATAAATGGAAGGAAAACTCCCAAACTCATTGTATGAAGCCAGCATTACCTTGATTCCAAAACCAGAGAAGGACCCCACTAAAAAGGAGAACTACAGACCCATTTCCCTGATGAACATGGATGCACAAATTCCCAACAAGATACTAGCAAACCAGATCCACCAATACATTAAAATAATTCTTCACCACGATCAAGTGGGGTTTACATGGTTCAATATCCACAAATCAATCAATGTGATACATTACATTAATAAAAGGAAAGAACTACATGATCCTCCAGGCACCTGGGTGGCTCAGTCAGTTAAGCATCCAACTTCAGCTCAGGTCATGATCTCAAGGCTTGTGGGTTTGAGCCCCACGTTGGGCTCTGGACTAACAGCTCAGAGCCTGAAGCCTGCTTCAGATTCTGTGCCTGTTTCCCTCTGCCCATGCCCTGCTCATACTATCTGTCTTGTCTGTCTGTCTGTCTCTCCCTCACTCTCTCTCAAAAATAAACATTAAAAAAGTATTTTTAAAAACCACATGATCCTCTCAATAGGTGCTGAAAAGGCATTTGACAAAATACAGAATTTCTTGATAAAAACCCTCAAGAAAGTAGGGATAGAAGGATCATACCTCAAGATCATAAAGGCCATGTACAAAAGACCCACCACTAATATCACCCTCAATGGGGAAAAACTGAGACCTTTCCCCCTAAGGTCAGGAACACAACAAGGATGTCCACTCTCACCACTGTTACTCAACACACTGTTGGAAGTCCTAGACTGAGCAATCAGACAATACAAAGATATAAAAGGCATCTAAATCAGCAAGGAAGAAGTCAATCTTTCACTCTTCACAGATGACAGATACTCTGTGTGGAAAACCCAAAAGACTCCACCAGAAAACTGCGAGAACTGATTCATGAATTCAGCAAAGTAACAGGATATCAAATCAATGTACATAAATTGGTTGCATTTCTATACACCAATAATGAAGCAGCAGAAAGAGAAATCAAGTAATCAATCCCATTTACAATTACATCAAAAGCCATAAGATACCTAGGAATAAACCTAGCCAAAGAGGTGAAAAATCTATACACTGAAAACTATAGACAGCATATGAAAGAAACTAAAGAAGACACACAAAAAAGGTGAAAACATCCCCTGCTCATGGATTGGAAGAACAAATATTGTTAAAATGTCGATACTACCCAAAGTAGTCTACATATTCAATGCAATCCCTGTCAAAATAACACCAGCATTCTTCACAGGGCAAGAACAAACAATCCTAAAATTTGTATGGAACCAGAAAAGACCCCAAATAACCAAAGCAATCCTGAAAAAAAAAAAAAGCTGGAGGCATCACAATTCCAGACTTCAAGCTGTATTACAAAGCTGTAATCATCAAGACAGTATTGTATTGGCACAAGAACAGACACATAGATCAATGGAACAGAATAGAGGACCCAGAAATAGACCCACAAATGAATGGCCAACTTATCTTTGACAAAGCAGGAAAGAATATCCAATGTAAAAACGACCATTTCTTCAGAAAATGGTGTTGGGAAAACTGGACAACAACATGCAGAAGAATGAACCTGGACCACTTTCTTATACCATCCACAAAAATAAACTCAAAATGGATGAAAGCCCTAAATGTGAGATAGGAAGCCATCAAAATCCTAGAAGAGAAAACAGGCAACACCTGTGACCTTGACCGCAGCAACTTCTTACTTGGCATGTCTCCAGAGGCAAAGGATAAACTATTGGGACTTCATCAAGATAAAAAGCTTCTGCACAGACAAGGAAACAATCAGCAAAACTAAAATGCCACCGACAGAATGGGAGAAGATATTTGCAAATGACATATCAGATAAAGGATTAATATCCAAAATCTATAAAGAAGTTATCAAACTCAACACCCAAAAAAACAAATAATCCAATGAAGAAATGAGCAAAAGACATGAATAGACACTTCTCCAAAGACATCCAGATGGCTAACAGACACATGAAAAAATGCTCAACATCACTCATCATCAGGGAAATCCGAATCAAAACCACAATGAGATATCATCTCACACCTGTCAGAATGGCTAAAATCAACAATTCAGGCAACAGATGTTGGCAAGGATTCAGAGAAAGAGGAACCCTTTTACACTGCTGGTGGGAAAGCAAACTGGTGCAGCCACTCTGGAAAACAGTATGGAGGTTCCTCAAAAAATTAAAAAAAGAACTACCCTATGACCCAGCAATTGCACTACTAAGTATTTATCCAAAGCATATCGGAGTGCTGATTCAAAGGGGCACATGCACCCCGATGTTTACAGCAGCACTATCGACAACAGCAAAAGAATGGAAGGAGCCCAAATGTCCATTGACTGATGAATGGATAAAGAAGATGTGGTATATATATATACAATGGAATGTTACTTGGTAATCAAAAAGAATGAAATCTTGCCATGTGCAACAACATGGATAGAACTACAGTGTATTATGCTAAGCAAAATGAGTCAAAGAAAGACAAATAACATAGGATTTCACTCCTATGTAGAATTTAAGATACAAAACAGATGAACATAAGGGAAGGGAAGCAAAAATGATATGAAAACAGAGAGGGAAACAAACCATAAGAGATTCTTACATACAGAGAACAAACTGAGGGTTGCTGGTGGGGTGTTGAGTGGGAGGAAGGGCTAAAGGGTTGATGGGCATTAAGGAGGACATTTGTTGGGATGACCACTGGATGCGATATGTAAGTGATGAATCACTAAATTCTATTCCTGAAATTATTACACTATATGTTAACTAACTTGGATTTAAATTAAAAATAAATAAATACATTAATACATGTAATAATTAAAAAAATAAATTAAATAAAGGGAAAAGAAAAAATAAATAAATAAAAAGAAAAATATTGTTACAAGACAGCAAGAAAATAATAAAAGCCAGAATAGAGAATGGGCAAAAAGAAGCAATTTACAAAATAAACACCAAGGGCCAAAAAGCACATGGGGAAAAAAATATTCAACTTCATTAGCTAACAAAGGAATGCATGTTAGAACAACTTGTCACGTTGGCATTGGCGGAGACAAAAAATGCAAAGCACCCACAGGCAGCAAGGTGGGTGGGAAAACAGGCATTCACACACATTTCTGACTTAGAGTCAAAGTGGGTTAAAATTTTCAGGAGACTGATGTAGCTCTATGCACCAATGCCTTAAAAGGTGATTTCCTGTAGGATATTTGCTTAGAGAAATAATCATGTACATATGCATGGGTTAATCAACTAGGACATTTTTCAAAAAATCATTTATAATAGCCAAAAATTAAAAACAGCTTAACTGACCAAAATGAGGAAACAGAATGCTGTAAAGTCCAGGAGAGAACTATAGAAGTACTTAATGGCATAGGACAGAGGTCTTCAAACTTTTTTCTTTACAGGGCTAGAGTCTCTGTCACAACTACTTGACTCTGGCATGGTGATACAGAAGTAGTCGCAGACAGTATGTAAATGAAAGGGCATGGTTGTAGTCTGATACAAGTTTAGTGAAGGACACAGCATTAAAAAAAAGTATTAAAGCATAATCCACAGGTTTATGTGAATGGTTATAATAGTGGTCACCAGAGTAAATAGGGTCATAATCTCTGTAACATTGAAAATCCATGCAATAGAACAAAATATCTGGAAAACACACTACCATATTTTAATCCCAAAGCAAGTATTTTCCAAAGCCAAAAACAAAAACAAAAACTGCAACAATCTTCCCTCTTTCTGAAGTTTTCTAGTAACACAATCCCTTCTACAGGGGTGGTGCGGTAGAGCTAACCTTGAAAACAGTGAGTCCCATCCCCTACATGTAAAATTCTTAGACTCAATTACAAATAGAGGATCATGGGAAATACTATCACTCAACCTATTGGAAGAACAAGAACATAGTTTCTCTAAGGAAAAATCCTACAGGACTACATACATAAGCGTTTGAATAAGGGGCAACCCATAGATAATCTGTTTAAAATTTAATTGTTTTGTTGATCATAGCTGAATTAAAGAAAGGCGATCAAAGGCAGTGATTATAAAGCACTCATCTAGCTGGAGTCATGCTAACAACGGGATTCCCCCAGCCATCATGCCAGCACTGATATTATTTTGACACTTTTATAAACAATCTGTGAGAGGGAGACATCTCCAGATTTGAAGAATTTATTTACCTTTTCTAAATAGTGAGCTGTCAAACTAGTTAGGGATAAACTGCTTTAAAATGTCACATGATTGAAGGAGTGGACAGCAGAAAAGAGGTACAAGGGCTTCAAGGTGAATGCCGAGTAACGCTTTTAAGCAACAATTACCCCAAGAATCAACCACTTAGTAATGGATGACTCTCAAATCTAGATCTTTAATCCTGACCTCCCTTCATGAAGACCAGGCTTGTATAGCCATCTGCCAGCTACATATTTCCCCCTGTATGGCCCACATGTACCTCGAACTCAAGATATCTCAATATGAACTATTCATCTCTCCTTCTTCCGTACTTCACAGCCTCCTCTAGTCTCCTACACATTTTCTAGTACCATCAATCATCAAATGCTCACGCCAGAAATGTCGAAGTCACCACATTCCACCTGTAGCAGAGACTGCCAGCTGTCCACCGAAATCTATGCTCCCCTACAACACGCATCTGTTGCACTTTAAGAGTGGTCTTACGACAAGGTTCTCTGCGATGAAATGAGAACAGAAGTGAGAGGGGCGTACTTTTGGGTCTGGCCAATAAGCTGTCCTGTGTTCACGTCTTCATGCACTTTCCTCCTTCCTGAGGATGAGAATGGCAATAATCAAAGCAATCTCGGAAAATATATGTTGAAGATGGCCCAGGTGTGATGAGCTGGGACGCCTGAAAACTGGAACAGATCCATCCACCATCAACATTAGTGACCTAGAACACACTCTGAACCTGAAAAAGAAATAAACTTTGATTTCTGAAGCTATTACATTTGGGCCCTCTTCATTATGGTAGTTTAGCCTCGCCTAATTAATCCACCACTCTTGCCTCCTAACAATCACAAATCACCAAGTCCTTCTTCCTATGTATTTCTCTAGTTTACTTCCTCCTGACTTTCACTAGTCCACCACCTCATTACATATGTCTGTCACTCCAGGCTTGCTCATTTCTCTGCTGTAAAGGATATTTCTTAGGTTCCCATCAAGTTAATAGTTCTCCATTCCACCTTCTAACAGCCTCTGGGGAGGTTGTCTTTTGGAAAACCACCTCTCCTCAATGACTTAGCAGCCTTGCTATCCAGGTTGGAGTAATACCATCCCCTAGACTCAGGGGCGGGTTCTAGATGGAATTAGTCAATCAGAATAGTTCTATCCCCCTCCATCCAGTGACTGATTCAGTGGGCATGTACAATCAGAATCTTGGTTTGATTCAGTGAGACATGGTCTTTATGTCCCTGTTTTCTCACTTTGGTTATAGGAAATGAAGTATAGAGTCTCAGGAGCTGTTGGCAGCCATCTTGCAGCCAGGAAGTAGCAGGGACACCCTGGAAGGCAGAGGTGGAAAAAAAATTTATCTTTGGTGACATCATCCAGCTGTGTTCAAACCCACCTTGCTACCCCTAGACATTCCACTTATGTGTGTCAATAAATTCCCTTGTCATTTAATCCAATTTGAGTCTGACTTTCTATTATATACAATATAAAGAATGCTAATTGAAACACTCCTCATCCCAATCCCAGTGTGACCTGCACATAACCCACTGGAACAAGGTCTTTAAAATGAAAACCTGATCAAATAATCCCCCACTTAAAATCAGTGAAAGCTTCCCCATGGCCTTAGCCCCATATACTGGGCCCTTTCCCTCATTTACCTCTCCAAACTCATTTTATGGTCTTTGAATCCGCATAATACACATCCAGAAATTCCAAGGACCTTTTTTGTTTCAGGAACACTGAGATGTTCCCCTACACCACACTACCTTGCCAGAACTGCTCTCCCCACAATGCTCTAGTTTCCTCCTCCCAGATGGATGTAGTAGCTCTTAGAACTATATACACCCTTATCCATGTTGAAAGAGAGGCAAAGACACATTATTAGAAGACATTCATCGCAGCATTGTATGTAGTCATAGACAGTCAGCAACAACTCAAATGCCCATCCACGGGAGAATAGATAAATGAATTATGATATATTCAGATAAAACCACAGGCAGTAAAGTAAATGACATGTATCAACACGGATAAATTTCAAACACATGATGTTAAGGAAAAAAGAAGTCACAAAAGAATTCACACAGTGTCAACGAAACATGAAAAACTGTAATATTTACTGTGGAAGTAAAAAGGGGCTTGAGAATGACATTTCTGTAGAAAGGAGATAAATGACATCAGGGAGGGATTACAAGCAGCTTCAAATCTATATGTACTATTTCACTTCCAAAAAAGGTTTAAAGTAAATGTTGCAAAAAGGATAAATCATAGCATTGTAAGGTGGTGAACAAGAACGTTCATTCTGATATTTATTCTGTTTTGCATGCTTGAAGTATTTTTAATAAAATATATTTGTATATAAAATATAACGTTTTGAGGCTTTCTTCTCTTCTTTCTCCAACCTCATTAGGTACAATAAAGTGGGTTCCATAGCAAGTGGTCTATGACCAGAATGATGATGGTCTGGTCACCAAATTTTAGAAAAGATACAATCAAGCTAAGGAAGGTTTACAAAAAGCAAATGAAATAATACATTGTGTTGGCAGGACTGTGAAAAACAGCTTCCTTACACTGCTGGTAGAACTATGAATCTGTACAGCTGACATGAGAAGAAACTGACAATGTATATGTCTACGGAAGGAAAGAAGGAAGGAAAAAAGGGCAGGGAAAAGGAGGGAAGAAGCCCAAGTCAGCTTACTAGGGTTTTTGGTAATGCCTCCAGAGGAATTGTCTGAGCTATTAATAAAGACCTTTGGGCACATCAAATCCTTAATTTACCAACCAATATGGTAGGAGGCAAGGCAATCGTATTGCTTTATTCATTATCTTTTCAAGTTTTGTTTCTTTTTTTTTTATTATTATAGTAAAGGTCCCTAACCATAAGGTTTGCCTATAAAAGCTCTCACACTTATATTCTCACTTACATAGCAGCCAAGGAGTTGCTAGATTGCTCGAGGATGATTTTTTTTCATAAGATTGAATCTGGCCCACCTTGTGTAAATCAAATAATCTCAAAAAGTTTATGTAAAGTTAATAAAAATCACACAAGTAGAAATTTTATACTTTGCTGCCAAAATCACATAGATGATAGAATGTGTGTGTGTGTGTGTGTGTGTGTGTGTGTGTATATATATACATGTGTACTGAGAGAGAGAGAAAGAGACATTTAGGTGCATGAAGGCAAGAAATTTACACTAACTGCTAATTCTGATTATGGAATGTAAAGAATCACATGCCAACATGAAATAAGACTCTCTACAACTTGTAAGTTGGCAGCTGAAAATTGTCCTAAACACAAATGTCATAGTTATTATGGTGATTTGATTATAGCAATCACTAACATTGAGAAACCATATCATAAATCAGGAATATACTGAGATTCTGAGTGCTTACCGTGTGGGGGTCAAAACCTAGCTTACTCATAATCTTACTGTGCCTTTAAATCATAGTTTAATTAGGGAGGAAAGCAGGTTTTAAGGGAATTCAGAGAAGAAACAAATTTAGGTTTCTAAAGGGAGACAAATATATACAGCCACTCCTCGGTAGGAAGAGATGGAGAAAACAGCAAATCTACTCCTGAGCACTGATTAGAAGTACTACCTACTATAAATTTCGGTTTTGTTAAATATCATTAACCTTGGTATTAACTGGCGACCTAAATATTATGTTTGTTCTGATTCATAAAACACTCACTCGACTTAAGAACACTGGCAGCCCACAATCAGATTAGCAATCATTTAGTAACTGCTGCAGTGCCCATCGACAACAACACACATAAAAACCCTGAAGTCGCAGAATGGGTTGCTTGATAAAAGTCGTTGACTGGTTGTCAGTAAACTGTCAAGTTCAAGCCCTCCAGGAAAGCGGAGGGGGAGAGGTCATGAGAATCCAAACAACTGTGGGTCTAAGAATGGTTCATTTGCTAGAACCCTTAATTTATACTAGAACATTTTAAGCTATTCTTGTGGCTGAATTAAGAAAATATTTGTGAAGCGCCTGCCCTCTGCTAGGGACTAGAGGAAGACAGCAGTACAAACCTCCCCTTCTCACTCTACCTCATCCATCATACACCATCACATGTCATATACATCACGTTTTATCAATTCTGCCTCCTTGCAGTCTTGCTCTCGCACATTCTCTCAGCTCCTCCTCTCCCTCCAGGTTGCTTCCGCCTTAGTTCAAGGGTTTATCACATGCTCACATCTGGGCAAAATGACATATATACACAAAAGAAAAGTCACTATAGCACTGACTATGCACAGTAGTGAATGGCTGAAAGCAGCCTAAATATCTAAATATCCATAAGAGGGCACTGGTTAAATAAGTTATGGTCCAATAATCAAATTCTATGAGGCTGTTAAAAAGAAAAAAAACAAGGCAACAGGGGGGCCTGGGTGGCTCTGTCAGTTGAGCGTCGGACTCTGGATTTTGGCTCAGGTCATGATCTCATGGTTCATGGGATTGAGCCCCATGCTGGGTTCTGCTCTGACAGTGCAGAGCCTGCTTGGGATTCTCTTGGTCCCCCTCCCTCTCTCGCTGTCCCTCCCCTACTGACATGTACTCACTCCCACTCTCTCAAAATAAATAAATAAACTTACCAAAAAAAGAACAAGGGAACATTCCACGTATTGATGTGAAATAATCTCTAAGATATAAAGTGAAGAAAGCGAGACAATATGCAAAACTTGCTTACAGTAGACTACAATTCGACTTTAAGGTGAGAGTGTTAAAATAAAATGGAGACCAGGCTTGAAAATCCCCAGGCAAGCGAAGTCATTTAAGCCACATGAGCAAAACTAAATCTCACTTATTTCATGAACACAACCAAAACTTAACTTAGGTTATTCTCATAGATGCCTCTGATAATCATCAAAGAAGGAAGTCACCTTCCTAAAATGATACAAGATAATCACTTTTAAGCAATACCCTGCTGTCTGGAAACCCCTACTGTGATAACCAATCCTTGTAAAGGTTAACAACTTCCTCATTTTCACTTTATAAGCCATCCTGTAATGACAAGCTTCTGGGCTTCATATCAGTTGATATTGAAGACTCATGAACTGTTCTTTTGTATACATAAACTCTTACTAAATACAATTTTACTGTTCTGGTTTTAATTTTCACTCTTTCTGGACTTCTGATAATACATATATATTAGAATACACAGATACATATGAACACATACATCATTATACATATACACGCACACTATTTTATGTACACACACATACACACACTTACGCACAGGCTCAAAATATATCTGAATCTGGGGCGCCTGGGTGGCGCAGTCGGTTAAGCGGCCGACTTCAGCCAGGTCACGATCTCGCGGTCCGTGAGTTCGAGCCCCGCGTCAGGCTCTGGGCTGATGGCTCGGAGCCTGGAGCCTGTTTCCGATTCTGTATCTCCCTCTCTCTCTGCCCCTTCCTCGTTCATGCTCTGTCTCTCTCTGTCCCAAAAATAAATAAAAACGTTGAAAAAGGAAAAAATATATCTGAATCTGATAATAATGTCTTCCTCACAGGAAAAGGAACTGGGTGACTGGGAGATGGGGAAGGAAGGAGACTTACATTTTCTTGAGACCCTTTGTCCTTTCTTTTTTTAAACTGGTACCATGTGCATGACTATTTACAAACCACATAAATACAATGCCTTTAGAATAAAGAAAATACTTTTAAAATGTAGCTTGCATCAGAGCTATCGCCAGACAAGTCTTTTAACTGCTCTCTCCCACTCTATCTTTTATATTGAGGTGGAATTTACATAACATAAAATTAATCATTTTAGGGGCACCTGGGTGGCTCAGTCGGTCTGACATCCGACTCTTGGTTTCACCTCAGGCGATAATCTCACAGCTCATGGGATCAAGCCCCGCATCAGGCTATGGGCTAACAGGGTAGAGCCTGCTTGGGATTCTCTCTCTCTCTCTCTCTCTCTCTCTCTCTCTCTCTCTCTGCCTCTCCCCAACTCGCTGTCTCTCTTTCCAAATAAATTTTAAAAAATTTTTTAACCAACCGTTCTAAAGTATACAATTCAATGGGTTTGAGTACTTTCACAGTGTTCTGCAACTGTCACAACTATCTAGCTACAGGACATTTTCCTCACCCCAGAAGGAAGCCCCATACCTATTAAACAGTCACTCCCCATGGCAACCGCCAACCTGCTTCGTGTCTCTGTAGATTTGCCCATTCTGGACATTTTATATACACAGAATCATGCAAAAGATGTGACCTCTGACGGCTGCTCCTCCGATCCACACCTCACTCTACTCCAGAATGGAGTGCCACTCTCACGCACCACCCTAGCTCCGTGTGTACTTGCTTGCGTGTTGCAGTGTACTTGCTCGCTGGTCTGCACTTGGGTAGAGTTGATGTAAGAGGGCAAGCCCCATGCCTGTTGTGTCCCTACTGTGTAACACATGCCCATAAACCTATGATGTTGAACGAATGCTTCTAAAACAATATCCTAACATATATTCCCTCACTTATATAACTAGCTTATTGAAAAACTAGACTCGCTAGGGTGAAAGCAGGAAGTGACTTTTTCTCCCACCATTATTTGCAGACGTCCTTTGTTCGGTCAATCTCCTGTTTCCACCCCTAGACGATATCTCAGCTTTTTTTGAGGAGCAGAAAAGGTCCAGTCTGAATCAGGAAAGAGGCATGCATGAGGGATCTTAACACAGAACAGAGGCAAAAGGAATTCCCAGACTGACCAAAAGGAACAGCTCTGAGACACAGATTGTGCAGTGCACCTGCCGAACAACCCATCCAGCCTGGAACAGAAAGATGAAATTTTAGAAACAATGGTGCAGAAGAAAAAAAAATGCAACTGGTAGGTTTCCTCGTTGACTGTATCAATCATCATGTTCAAAAGTTTGGAGCAGAATTAGTGAAGGTTTGGAGAAAACTAAGCAATTATTAGCACCATGAAGAGTAAGAAAAAATACAAAGAAATAATAACTTGCTCAACTATAAATCTGCTATGTCCATTATGTAGACATAATAATGCAAACATGGGATACCTATATTATAAAATAAACCACAATACAATTAAATTGGGAAAAGGGAGGAGAGACGACTACATATGTATGACGTGGGGGAAGAGGGTAGTAATGAAAGATAGCTAAATCGCCCATGGTCATTACATTTTCTCTGTAGCCAAAACTCCATAGGAACGCCAAGTGTAATCAAAAGCTTGCTTAGTAAACACATCACAGTTAGGGGAAATGGGTTCGTCCTAGAACAGTCCTATTCACACTGATGCCCTGAATTAATTATTAATAGCCACACACACTTCACACTCTGTAACAATGTCCCAGTTTGGAAGATAAATGAGATAAGATGGGATACATCTGTTTCTCAAAGCAGTGACTGAGCCAGGGCACGCCCTCCTCGTGGCACCCTCTCTTCCAAGACATGCTACAGACAGAGTCATCATGTCCCTTTATCACTGTTCTGTATGTTGTATAACTGATTAGCCCTCCCCCACTCTCAATCCCACCCCCAGGGACGGGATTTCATTAGATGGCCTAGGGGCTAGCCTCAATAAAGGTAACAATTAGCATCTTTAGGGTGTTTCTGCATAACTGTGCTAGGATCTATTATATTTTGTTTATAGTTTAAGCCTTTGAGCCATCTTGACTTCATAGAGAAGAGGGAGGGGCCAGCAGTGGATACTGTAACCCTCAAGTCCTAGCTACAGAAATCTTGCTAGCTATGCATCCTTGATAAGTCAATCGTAGTGCAGTAATACCTAAGTTGGGTCATTCGCACTTTATCTGTGGATAGGAAGGTGACACAAACTGCCAAACTTATCACACAGCAAAGGGACATTTGGTTTTGGGGTGAGGAGCCTCACCTGCTGAATAACAGCATTCATACATCTGCCAGGCAAACTCCGAAACTGAAAAGAGAAGAGGGAAGCCCGATCTACTGCTCCTTTAACATTGTGCACTTGGAGCAGGTTCCAGCAGTTCTGTGCCCTACAGGCCTAAGGGTCATTTTCTTCCCCTGTCAAGATTCTGTTTTTTAATATCTCAAAATAATCTGTCTTAAGAAACCAGACAGGTTTGATTCCTGCCCCAAAACACAACTTGTTTCTGAATCACAGGATTCAGGTCCCTGCTTACCTGGATTCGGTTTTGGAGTCTTTGAAACTTACATTTATTGTCTTCCGTCCTCCTTTGGAGAAAAGAAAGTCATATTGTGATGCACAAATACGAATTGCACAGGTGGTAGGGCTTGGCACGTAACAGCAGTCTGCAAAGGGCTTGGCGCGCCCGCCCGGAGGGCCTGGCGGGGCTCCTGGTCGGTCCTGCACTCCTCCATTCCCTTTCTCAAGTGCTTCCAATTCCCGCTCCCTCCCTGGCCACTGGTTTTGTGACCAGTTTCTATCAATTACCTTGGCTCCAATTCAGCAGCAGAGGTGGCAGCCGGCTCCTTCTCGAGCGATGGGAGGATGCAGCTGTGGCCTCGCCGGGGCTGAGCGTAAAGCTGAGGATTCGGCCAGTCTCTTTCAGCAGCGAGGCCACACAGGGCTCTGATGGGACAGGACATCGCGCCACCTCTGAGGAAAGGCCTTCCCTAATCCTCCAACCAGGATCGTCCTCAGACCTCCCAGTTTCTTCTAGACTGTGGCCATTTGGAGCGATGGGCCACAAATGACACGGCCGCACAAACAACGAACACAACAAACACAACACAACACAGCTACAGACTCTAAGTCCAAAATGTTATCCCAACCTGCCCCCAATCCTGAAATTCAATAAGAATAAGCAGACTCCAGGGGCGCCTGGGTGGCGCAGTCGGTTAAGCGTCCGACTTCAGCCAGGTCATGATCTCGCAGTCTGTGAGTTCAAGCCCCGCGTCAGGCTCTGGGCTGATGGCTCGGAGCCTGGAGCCTGTTTCCGATTCTGTATCTCCCTCTCTCTCTGCCCCTCCCCCGTTCATGCTCTGTCTCTCTCTGTCCCAAAAATAAATAAACGTTGCAAAAAAAATTAAAAAAAAAAAAAGAATAAGCAGACTCCTTCCCAAGTAAAAGAGCTCACTCCTACTTCCCAGTCTCACAAAGGAATTATGTGTTTGCATACATTGTAATAATGGTTTTCATATAATGTTGAAATTTGGTTATAGGTAGGGAATAGGGGGAACCATAGAAGCCAAATACCTTGTTGAAAAACAAAGATTTCTGGGAAATCATTTAGAAGGAGGAAAACAGAAAACTTCGTAAGTCGGTACCAAAGGAAGGAAACAAAATTCCAAAACCAAGCCAACATGGTATAGGGCAAAGGTGTCCATTTAATTTTTTCCCGCCCCTCAGATGCTAAATTTGGCATCATCAAAATCATGGAAATTCTCACTCATATCCCCAAATTTGGAGAGAATCTAAGCTGGTATCACTCCCCTGTCCCTCTTTTCACAGGGGCACAGCGGAAATGGCTGCGGGAGAGAAACAGATGAAATATAAGAAGTTTAAAGAGGCTAACCTCTGGGGCGCCTGGGTGGCTCAGTCGGGTGCGCATCCGACTTCGACCCAGGTCACGATCTCACGGGTTCGTGAGTTTGAGCCCTGCATGGAGCTTGCTACTGCCAACACAGACCCCACTTCGGATCCTCTGTCCCCCTCTCGCTGCCCCTCCCCCACTTGTGCTCTCTCAAAAATAAATAAACATTGAAAATAAATAAATACATAACTAAAGAGGCTAACCTCTGGATGAAATGAGGCTCCCAAGATGAGGGCTGAATCGGGGAACAGATACGAAGTCCATGGTACACAGCTGCCGCCCACATGTGAAGGAGACCTACATCTTAGCTAGGTGGAGGGTACCGGGTGCAGGGCACTTAACGCTGGAAAGCCCAGGGACTTTAACAAAAACACATGCTCCCTTCCTTAGCCCCCCATCCTCTGCTATGTCCCCAGTTTAACAGAGATTTAGTACTACATGTCCAATTTCAACTGTGGCTTAAAGTACAAATAAAATTAATCTCATATAAAGTGAGGAATAAGGAAATTTTCTATACTGTATTAGAACAATCAAAAATTATAGACGGAGCCGTCCAAGGAAAGTATGAGAAAAATAAAAAGCACCAAGGAAAAGATGCAAGCACACCGCACCAAAAAAGTAAAGAGAAGGAAAAGAGAAAAAGACTAAGAAATCACTCTAAGGAAATATGTTATCCAAGGAACAGAAAGAAATTACTCCACAAATCAACATAACAACCTAACAGGAGCTCCATTCAAAAAAAAAGATTTTTAAAAAAGACTAGGTTTTTATTTTGCTTAAATACTCATAATCTCCAAAAGGGCACTGAAGTCACTAATAACACTGGTTATGTCCACAGCAAGTTAACTGGATGGGTGGAAGATGAGAGTGGGTCTTTTTCTACAGATTTGTTATTTCATTTTCCAACTATGCAAATATAGTAAAAACTATACAAAACTATACAAAAAATAAGTTCTGGTTAACAGAAAAGAATAGAGGCTCAAAAGCAAGATGATAAAGAGATGAAGAGAGAGATTGCAGATATGAGAAACAAACCGAGGGTCAAAACCATGTGATACAAGACTAAGAGATAAAATAGAGAGAAGGCACATTATTGATAAGGTTGAGATTCACCCAACTGGCAAGGGGGAAAAAAGAAAACCAAGGTATCACAAAGAGTGTAAATAAAAAAGACAAAGCGAGTGGAGAAAAGCTAACAATAAGAAGGAAAGACAAAAAAAACAGTCCAAAAGAAAGATAACTGGTGTCATTAAAGCAGAGAGCTCATCAAAGATAATGTAAAGCCATAATATGCAAAATAAAAAAGCACACACGTCCAGGAAAGCTTACACAGGACACACTTCATGCTCTGGTCAGGGTTATTTGCTGTCAAAGATCAGGAAAGAGTTCTTCAGGCATTCCGGGGAAAGAAAGCAAATTAATGCAAGGGATGATGGGGCAAGTGGGTTGGATCAGGCTGCAATCAGTCTTCTCATAATAACATTCCAAGACAAAAAAATGGGACGCATCTACAACATTCTACAGGAAAGTATGCCCAAGAATATTACACCCAGTCATGATGACACTCAACTAAAAAGGCAACAGGCCAGGGCGCCTGGGTGGCTCAGTCGGTTAAGCGTCCGATGTCCGACTTCAGCTCAGGTCACGATCTCGCAGTCCGCGAGTTTGAGCCCCGCGTCGGGCTCTGGGGTGATGGCTCAGAGCCTGGAGCCTGCTTCCGATTCTTTGTCTCCCTCTCTCTCTGCCCCTCCCCCATTCATGCTGTGTCTCTCTCTGTCTCAAAAATAAATAAACATTAAAAAAAAAATTTTTTTTTTAAATAAAAAGGCAATAGGCCAACATTCCCATCGGTGAACAACCCAGGGACTGAAACACACATAAGCCTTTCTTAGAAACAACTACATGAGTATCTAATCTACCTAATTAAGATAGGCACCAAAATGACAACTTGGGGATGAAGAACACATGGTAAGACAATTGGCAGTACAGTCCCATTTAAAAATAGACCAATTCCAGAGAACCGTGTGAATTACCAAAATCGAATAAAAGAAATGTAAATCTTAACAATTCAAAAATAGTAAAAGGAAGATGAGGTAGAGAAGAGGAAGAATAAAAATGCTAATGTCTTCAGGAGTTTAAATTAATTCTGTAAAAAACCAAAGCATACACACACACACACACACACACACACACCCTTAATTTTTCATATTGGCTTTTATCTTAACCTAAGAGGGATCATGCGATCATTTAGGAGAGAATAACTGTGGTAGAGAAAAGCTGATTTAAATTATAACAATTCCTTTAGGTTCATTTTTATGTATTTTAATTTTGCTAAATCCGAGTGAAATTAAAATTATACTACACCCTATTTTAAACTCTTTTATCTACTTGTTCTTCTTTCCATACAGGAGCACAGAATAGTATCTGGATGGTGGTCCCTAATGATAATATTGATTCTTTTTACGTAATAGCTTCTTTTCCTTTAATTACTTAAAAGATTTATAATCAGCAAGAATTTTACCAAAACAAAAGAAGTGATAGTATTAAAAATATAAACCAAGTTGCAATAGGCCAAACTGGTTTTCAATTCAGTTATGTGAATATTTTTATGAGTACTTCCTATGTACTGAGCCTTAATATTAGGCTTTGGGAACAGATCAGCAAACAGAATAAACACCACCTCCGTCCTCACACTGCTCACAGTCTGTTGAAGGTTAAAGGTCATTCAGATCCACTTACCTGAAACCATTTGGACTACAGCCTCCCCACATGAGAATGTTTGATGGCGACTTCACGGAAAACCTACTTGGGGCTAGATTTATGAGGATCCTGGCCATGCAGACAAGTTACCTTTAAGAAGAGAAACAAATTCGTTTCAAAATCAAAATCAACTTAATCTGCTACACTTTACACAAAGGGATCTGGGTACTTGACGAGGGTAGGGTTGGGAAGCACTTGGATACTTGAAAGAGGGTGGGGTGGGAAGCTGAACAGGAATTCACATCCCAGCTCTGGCACTTAAAGCCATTGAAATCTCGACAAGTCTTTTAATGTATGCTTCCATTTCTTTTTCTGTAAAAGCTGAGAACATAAGTGTATTGTTATAAGGACACAGTTAAGTGTTAAAATATATAAAGCACTGAGAACAGCAGCTGAAACGAATCGTTAGCTATTGTCATTTTTTAAATTGCATTACTTCCGTCAAAAACCACAATTTATTGAGATAGATTCTGCCATCTTTGTTGGTTCCACTGTCATCAAGGTGATCTAAAATTCACAAAACCATTTCTCTACCACGTGAGGAGATAATAAAAACATTGAAAAGCAGGGAAAGTTCTTCTTGGGGTTAAGAAATTAACTAAAGTAAATTAGCTCTTTAACCTCTTTGAAAAATGAAACTCAACATAGTCCTATTACAAATGACTAGAGGCATATAATAAAAGGCTTGCATTCACCAAATTGTAACGTATTATTACCAAAGTATAGAGTCTGTGTTTGATTAGCCTTGAGGCAAGGAGCTTGAAGTATCTTAATTGCTTGTTGCTTCTCCTCTACCTTCTATTGATAAACTTGAAGATAAAGGAGGGTAAATTTGATTTACTCAGGCAAAGACAACAGATGTTACATGTTATAAATTTTGCTAAAAGCCAGTAAGATAAGAGAAGGCATTTACATGGTTGTCTAACTATTTTCAGTTTAATTTATGTGGTACAAATAGAAAAATTAGAAAAGTTTCGCTTCTTCCTGCCCAGCACTGATTAAATCAACCTAAAGAATCCCACTAAATTAATCACCGCAAGACAGTGTTCTTTACGGCTTCTAATGTTATTGTGACAAGAAAAAGACTAGGAGTCATCGATTTCTGATAACACAACCAGGGAACAAACCAAGCAAATAGAAGGATACATAAAATAAGTGAGAAGAAAAATAATTTACAGATTAGATAATGGTGCCTTAGGGTTAAAAGTCTCCACTATTAGCTCTCTGGAGGAGAAACTATCCTCGCCAGTTTAGTGAAGAGTCATTGGCAATATACAGCTTGAAGGGGAAAAAGGTACCAAATCAGCAAAACATATCACACAGAGAAAGAGAACATTGAAGAGGATGGGGTGGGGGAGGTATCATATTAGGAGCTTTATAAAGGAATCCTCTGTTCCCCAAATTGCCATACTCCAAAATAATCTCCTCAAAGGCAGGCCTATAATCTACAGGTTTCACATTGACAAGAAAAAAGCAATGCAATTATTCTTCCTTCCTTCATTTTAGACCCGGACTGAAAGGCTGTCCTGCAGTGTTAAACCCCCAGGCTGGAGCAGGTCAAGAGGATGCAGTGTAACTGAAGTTATTCAATTCATATGAGAAGTCTAATGTTGCATTTTTGTTCTCCAATCCTCTAGTTATTTTAGAAACCCAGAGCTGTAATTAACTTTGCTCTGTGTCTTAGTTTAAACAGTTGAGAAAAATAAAATGGAAGTTTAATGAGGGACCGGGCCAAGCCTTTATTATAAATGCAGTGGTAATACTAATGCTAATTACCATTCAGAGAGCACTCAGTATGTTCCAGGTATGAGGCTAAACCACTTACATACAGCATTTATTTACTCTCCCAGAACAATTCTGGGAAGTAGATATTACTCCTGTTTTACAAATGAAAAAGCACAGGATCACAACAATTAAGTAACTATGACCTCCCAATTCTGTCCCTCAGGCCCTGTTCTCCTCTTGGCTGACACCAGGAAGGCTTACCGGGCACTGAAACACCCAAATGGGTAGAAAGTGAGAAAAGCAACGTTGTGTAGAGGGGGTTTTCTTTGCTGCCTGTTTTTATCCATTCTGTGCCCAGGAATCTCGGCCTGCGCGGACAGTTAGTTCCTCCCAATGGAAATGACTGTAATGACTTCTGGAGGGCTTGGTAAGGTAGAACTTTGTTGAAAACAACAACAAAGACTGGAAACCCACTGTGGAATGAAACAGTGGATCAACAACCAGCTGAGCGAGCAACATTATTTAACAAACCACAAATGTAATTTGTTATGGTTCTTCATTTCCAGTTCTTTCAAACCATTAGCAAATGTAGGCAAGAAAACGATCTCTGCCAAGATTCCGTCCATCTTCCTCTTGGCACGTGACCCAGGTTCTGTGGATCTCCTTTTGTGTGGCTTATGCATTTCTGGTCTCAGACCCGCTTTTACTGGGGTGACATTTTAGTTCATGTGAACCTGCAGTAACATTACAGATGGGCTCAATCTCTGTCTACAGTTACACAGAGATCACTTGAAGTACTGAATCTTGCTCCATGGTGCACCTTCGCTATGCTCTGTGGAAACGGCCTACCACAGTTAATGAATCCCCACCACCTCGCTTGTGTTGGCCTTCCTCTGGGTTCTCTGACATCCAATGTCCTCTGTATTCTGCCCAGCAGCCAGCAGCAGGAGGGGTGTTTGTGGTTCTGGTTTTCTCCAGGGAAGAGTGACTTCCTGACAGAGGTCCAACATGAAAGCCACTCTTTCACAGGTCTGATTTCACATGCCACTGTACCTCCTATGTAACAGAGCTGCCTAGATTTGGAGTTTCTAAAACATTTCCCCCATTATCGTTTGGGTTTCATTTCTTGCCCCCCAACCCCTAAAATGGGCTCCTACTTTAAATAGTCTTCAAGATGGAGTGAGATTTAGGGGCACCTGGATGGCTCAATCAGTTAAGCATCTGACTCTTGGTTTCGGCTCAGGTCATGACCTCATGGTTTCATGAGTTCAAGCCCCGCATCAGGCTCTGTGATGATGGCATGGAGCCTACTTGGGATTCTCTCTCTCTCCCTCTCTCTCTCTCCCTCTCTCTCTCTCTCTCTCTCTCTCTCCCCTTCCCACATTCATGCTGTCTCAGTCTCTCTCAAAAATAAATAAACTTAAAAAAAAGATGGCATGAGATTTAAATCCAACCCAAATGTCAGAAAACATCCTTAAACTTTGTTAATTACAAAATAGGGAAAGAGAGAAGGACAAGGAGGTAGAGGGCAAGCAGGAGGACAAGAAGAAGAAGAAGAGGGAAAAATTGTACTTAGAGAAATGCAAACATCAGGAATAAGTCAAAGAGCAAAATGTGATTCTAATAGCACTAACTCTGCCTGTGCCTTGCCAGCCCAGGAATAGATACAAAGGCTTCTCTGCACCAGGTCAGTGCCTCTGACATCCATCATGCCTTGAGGGTCCTCTACCTGCCCACCAGCCCAAAACCCCAAGTATCCTAGGCAGAGCTTCAAGTCTAGCATGTGAGACTAAGGGCAGAGCAGCATGGTACTTAGAATTGCTGTCATTTGGAACCTCACTATGATATGAATAAGAAAAGATGGGAAATTATTAGCTTCAAGTCATAATTTAAGTCTGGGCATGATCATATTTACAAAGATTAAAATTAGCTCATGGATTGCACTTCAGATTTTTAACAATTAAACTAAACAGCAGAAAGAACTATTGAGATGCAACTATGGGAAAGGAAAGGCAAAACTACCCCTATTTGCAGCTCAGACGATTATATTCCTGGATAACCAAAGAGAACCAACTGGAAAAAAAAAATAGAAAGTGGGATATAAAATCCACACACAGAAACCAATAGTCATCCCACGACCAAACAACAACAAAATGGAAGACAAGACCATCTATACAAGAGCGGCAAGGAGGGTAAAATGCCTGGGAATAAACTAGCCAAGAAATGTACAAAACCTACATGAGAAAGACGGTGAAATCATCCCAAAGGATACCAAAGCAGACTCGAAAAATGGAAAAACAGACCATTGGAAAGGAAAGATCAGCATCACAAATGTATCAATTGCCCTAAATTAAGTATAAATGTTAACATAATCCTCAAAAAAATCCTACCAGATTTGTTTATAGGAGATAAGCTGATTCAAAGGTCTACGTGGAAAAATGAGGGGAAAATAGCTAGAAGAACTCAAGAAAAGAAGAAGAATGAAGAGGAACAGGCACTACAGGAGGCCTTGGTGGCTCTGGGAAAATCTCTTGCATCTACATTTCACACTGTACCCCAAAATAAACTCTAAATGCATCAAATGTTTAACCAATCAGCTTTGAAACCATTAAAGGGCTAGAAGGAAATATAAGAGAACTGATAACTGTGGCACAGTAAAAGCCTTTCTAGCTATGCCTTAAAGTGCTAAAGCCTAAAAGATAAAAGTCAATGAAGTAAAAATTAATTTTTTCATGGAAAAAATATGTAAATCCAGTCAAAAGACAAATACAAGGAAATTCATGTGAAACATGGCATTAAGTACTAATCTCCATTTTAAGTTTTTTTAAAAAAATATATAGAAATTGAGATGGAAAAGAGGAATATCCCAATAGAAAAAATGGACGCAAGACACATCCAGTTACAGATGAAAATGCAAGACCCTTACACATGTGATGAGCCCAATCTTACTCCTAAGATCCAAAAACTTGACAGCAATCACAGTCTGCTGCCAAGAATGTGAAAGTAATTTATACGTGATCAGTACAGTGCAAAATGGCAGAACTTCTATGAAGAGCAATTTGGCAATATTGACCAAAATTACAAACAAATTTGCCCTCAGACTTAACGATCCGTCTTCTAACAATTCAACCTACAGGTGTATCTGTACATAGAGTAAATAATGTGTATCTGGGTTCTTTTCTTTTTTCTTTTCTTTCTTTTTTTTTTTTTTGAGAGAAAGAGAGAAAGAAGGGGGATGGGAAGAAAGAGGCGGGGAGAGAGAGAGAATCTTAAGCAGGCTCCACACTCAGCACAGAGCCTGACACAGGGCTCAATCCCACAATTGTGAGATCATGACCTGAGCTGAAACCAAGAGTTGAAATCAAGTGGCTTAATCAACTGAGCCACCCCAGGTGCCCCACGGGTTATTTTCTTGCAGCATTGTTTGTAATACCAAAAGATTGGAAACAAACTAAGTGTCCAACAAGAGGATGCTAAGTACACTGTAGGACATTCACACAGTAAATGACTAAGCAATCAGGAAGCTCTCCGTGTTCTTTCTGAATAAGAAAGATTCCCATGATATACTATTAATGAAAACAATGTGGAACAATACATGCAGCATACTACCTACTGTGTGGGAAAGAGGAAAAATACATGTAACTTTTTTTAATGTTTTTTTATTTATTTTTGAGACAGAGAGAGACAGAGCATGAACAGGGGAGGGGCAGAGAGAGAGGGAGACACAGGATCTGAAGCAGGCTCCAAGCTCTGTGCTGACAGCTCAGCATGTCATGGAGTGATGCGGGGCTCGAACTCATGGAGTGTGAGATCATGATCTGAGCTGAAGTTGGACGCTCAACTGACTGAGCCACCCAGGCGCCCCCATGTATCTTTTGTATTAGCATAAATACTGGGAGAACAAATAAACTAAAATAAATGGGAATTCATGGGGGCAAGGGTGGAAATTAGGGAGGACAAGGACAAGAATTTGAACCATGGGAACATGTAGAATCTTAAATGTAAAATTAAACAATTAAACTTTTTAAATGTTGTGAAAGATTTCTTCAGTCTTATCATTTATCCACTTTAATTAGATTACAAAAGACAATTCAACACCTTTTTTTTACTTAATTCCTCCCCAGATATCTTAAGTTTCCCTAAGAAACCACATTTCAGGGGCTCCCTTAGCGTAGTGAAATTCCAAGTCCCTTTGCCTTTTCTACAAGTTGGTCCCAAACCATTGACCCATCTTTAATTCCCCAAATGTATCCTTCACTCCAGCCAGTATACCAGCTGTTACCACATGTGAAAGACTCTCATAGAAGTGGAAAATAAAAAGGGTTAGAAGTTAGGAAGAGGAGACAGAGCCAATCCAGATATGGACAGGAGTGTCTAGAAGAAGAGATCTCCTTGGGTGAGCCTGTATAAGGACAGGGCAGGTCCAAGTTCTCAGATATTTGTGACAATGGCCCACAGGCTCTTCAAGAACATTAACCACCAAGTCGTATTAAGCCTACATCTTCTGTATTGGGGTTGGTCTCACTTCTACTGAGCAAAGATCCTAAAGCTTGGAACCTTAGATAGTCTCTGTGAACCCCAATACTTCAGCATGTGACATATTGCATTATTGGTCTTAAATTTCACTCATCCCTATATCCATACACCCTGGCCAAGTTTCTCAACAGTCTTTCTCACTAGAGGCACAGTGAATTTCCCCAGGTCATTACTGTTGGTCTGGGCCTTAAGCCTTGGTCTAGCCAATGGAATGAGGAGAGATGTGATTGTGTCTGTTAAGACTTCAGACATCATAAACACTTTAAGGATATTAATTAAATGAGTCAAAAAAGTAAACTGATCTACATATTTTAAAAGAAATCTGTTAATATGATATGCTAGTTATATGTATTTTCTATATAATCCTTTAAACAGACATCCAGAGATGTTATACTAAATGAAGTCACATTAAAGGTCATGGAATTGCTTTCCCTTTGTCAATGCTGTAATTAGTCATTTTTATTAAAACTGATCTCTTTAATATGTTTAAATTTTTTAAGAATTTAGCAGGCAGAATTCTAGAAGTAATTTCTCATTGATGTTGTATAATATGTCTGATTAACTAAATCTTAGCATATTTAAATATGTCTAATTTTAATACTTTTCTGGATTCATCTGGGTATACTCGAAACTCCAGATGTGGATTTTGTGTGCATGTGCTATCTACACCACATATGTTACATGCGATTTCCAAAATCAAATAAAGGGTATCTTAAAACCAAAAAAAAATCATGGGGCGCCTGGGTGGCGCAGTCGGTTAAGCGTCTGACTTCAGCCAGGTCACGATCTCGCGGTCCGTGAGTTCGAGCCCCGCGTCGGGCTCTGGGCTGATGGCTCAGAGCCTGGAGCCTGTTTCCGATTCTGTGTCTCCCTCTCTCTCTGCCCCTCCCCCGTTCATGCTCTGTCTCTCTCTGTCCCAAAAATAAATAAACGTTGAAAAAAAAAATTTAAAAAAAAAAAAAATCAGATGGGCGGCAAGATGGCGGCTTAGGAGGACGCTGGGCTCACCGCGCGTCCTGCTGATCACTAAGATTCCATCTACACCTGCCTAAATAACCCAGAAAACCGCCAGAGGATTAGCAGAACAGAGTCGCCGGAGCCAAATGCAGACGAGAGGCCCACGGAAGAGGGTAGGAAGGGCGGCGAGGCGGTGCGCGCTCCACGGAGTGGCGGGAGGGAGCCGGGGCGGAGGGGCGGCTCGCCGGCCAAGCAGAGCCCCCGAGTCTGGCTTGCAAAAGCGGAGGGGCCGGGCGGACTGTGTTCCGACAGCAAGCGCGACTTAGCGTCTGGGAGGTCATAAGTTAACAGCTCTGCTCGGAAAGAGGGAAGGCTGGAGGACAAAGGGAGGGAGAGCTGCTGAGCCCCCTGACAACAGAGCTCAGTTTGGTGGGGAACAAAGGCGCTCGCCAGCGCCATCTCCCCCGCCCATCCCCCAGCCGAAATCCCAAAGGGAACCGGTTCCTGCCAGGGAACTTGCTCGCTCCGCGCAAACACCCAACTCTGCGCTTCGGCGGAGCCAAACCTCCGGCAGCGGATCTGACTCCCTCCCGCTGCCACAGGGCCCCTCCTGAAGTGGATCACCTAAGGAGAAGCGATCTAAGCCTGCCCCTCCTGCCCCCGAGCACCTTGCCTACCCACCCCAGCTAATACGCCAGATCCCCAGCATCACAAGCCTGGCAGGGTGCAAGTAGCCCAGACGAGCCACACCACCCCACAGTGAATCCCACCCCTAGGAGAGGGGAAGAGAAGGCACACACCAGTCTGACTGTGGCCCCAGCGGTGGGCTGGGGGCAGACATCAGGTCTGACTGCGGCCCCGCCCACCAACTCCAGTTATACACCACAGCACAGGGGAAGTGCCCTGCAGGTCCTCACCACGCCAGGGACTATCCAAAATGACCAAGCGGAAGAACTCCCCTCAGAAGAATCTCCAGGAAATAACAACAGCTAATGAGCTGATCAAAAAGGATTTAAATAACATAACAGAAAGTGAATTTAGAATAATAGTCATAAAATTAATCGCTGGGCTTGAAAACAGTATACAGGACAGCAGAGAATCTCTTGCTACAGAGATCAAGGGACTAAGGAACAGTCACGAGGAGCTGAAAAACGCTTTAAACGAAATGCATAACAAAATGGAAACCACCACAGCTCGGCTTGAAGAGGCAGAGGAGAGAATAGGTGAACTAGAAGATAAAGTTATGGAAAAAGAGGAAGCTGAGAAAAAGAGAGATAAAAAAATCCAGGAGTATGAGGGGAAAATTAGAGAATTAAGTGATACACTAAAAAGAAATAATATACGCATAATTGGTATCCCAGAGGAGGAAGAGAGAGGGAAAGGTGCTGAAGGGGTACTTGAAGAAATCATAGCTGAGAACTTCCCTGAACTGGGGAAGGAAAAAGGCATTGAAATCCAAGAGGCACAGAGAACTCCCTTCAGACGTAACTTGAATCGATCTTCTGCACGACATATCATAGTGAAACTGGCAAAATACAAGGATAAAGAGAAAATTCTGAAAGCAGCAAGGGGTAAACGTGCCCTCACATATAAAGGGAGACCTATAAGACTCGTGACTGATCTCTCTTTTGAAACTTGGCAGGCCAGAAAGAATTGGCACGAGATTTTCAGGGTGCTAGACAGAAAAAATATGCAGCCAAGAATCCTTTATCCAGCAAGTCTGTCATTTAGAATAGAAGGAGAGATAAAGGTCTTCCCAAACAAACAAAAACTGAAGGAATTTGTCACCACTAAACCAGCCCTACAAGAGATCCTAAGGGGGACCCTGTGAGACAAAGTCCCAGAGACATCACTATAAGCATAAAACATACAGACATCACAATGACTCTAAACCCGTATCTTTCTATAATAACACTGAATGTAAATGGATTAAATGCGCCAACCAAAAGACATAGGGTATCAGAATGGATAAAAAAACAAGACCCATCTATTTGCTGTCTACAAGAGACTCATTTTAGACCTGAGGACACCTTTAGATTGAGAGTGAGGGGATGGAGAACTATTTATCATGCGACTGGAAGCCAAAAGAAAGCTGGAGTAGCCATACTTATATCAGACAAACTAGACTTTAAATTAAAGGCTGTAACAAGAGATGAAGAAGGACATTATATAATAGTTACAGGGTCTATCCATCAGGAAGAGCTAACAATTATCAATGTCTATGCACCGAATACCGGAGCCCCCAAATATATAAAACAATTACTCATAAACATAAGCAACCTTATTGATAAGAATGTGGTAATTGCAGGGGACTTTAATACACCACTTACAGAAATGGATAGATCATCTAGACACACGGTCAATAAAGAAACAAGGGCCCTGAATGAGACATTGGATCAGATGGACTTGACAGATATATTTAGAACTCTGCATCCCAAAGCAACAGAATATACTTTCTTCTCGAGTGCACATGGAACATTCTCCAAGATAGATCATATACTGGGTCACAAAACAGCCCTTCATAAGTTTACAAGAATTGAAATTATACCATGCTTACTTTCAGACCACAATGCTATGAAGCTTGAAATCAACCACAGAAAAAAGTCTGGAAAACCTCCAAAAGCATGGAGGTTAAAGAACACCCTACTAACGAATGAGTGGGTCAACCAGGCAATTAGAGAAGAAATTAAAAAATATATGGAAACAAACGAAAATGAAAATACAACAATCCAAACGCTTTGGGACGCAGCAAAGGCAGTCCTGAGAGGAAAATACATTGCAATCCAGGCCTATCTCAAGAAACAAGAAAAATCCCAAATACAAAATCTAACAGCACACCTAAAGGAACTAGAAGCAGAACAGCAAAGGCAGCCTAAGCCCAGCAGAAGAAGAGAAATAATAAAGATCAGAGCAGAAATAAACAATATAGAAACTAAAAAAACTGTAGAGCAGATCAACGAAACCAAGAGTTGGTTTTTTGAAAAAATAAACAAAATTGACAAACCTCTAGCCAGGCTTCTCAAAAAGAAAAGGGAGATGACCCAAATAGATAAAATCATGAATGAAAATGGAATGATTACAACCAATCCCTCAGAGATACAAACAATTATCAGGGAATACTATGAAAACTTATATGCCAACAAATTGGACAACCTGGAAGAAATGGACAAATTCCTGAACACCCACACTCTTCCAAAACTCAATCAGGAGGAAATAGAAAGCTTGAACAGACCCATAACCAGCGAAGAAATTGAATCGGTTATCAAAAATCTCCCAACAAATAAGAGTCCAGGACCAGATGGCTTCCCAGGGGAGTTCTACCAGACGTTTAAAGCAGAGATAATACCTATCCTTCTCAAGCTATTCCAAGAAATAGAAAGGGAAGGAAAACTTCCAGACTCATTCTATGAAGCCAGTATTACTTTGATTCCTAAACCAGACAGAGACCCAGTAAAAAAAGAGAACTACAGGCCAATATCCCTGATGAATATGGATGCAAAAATTCTCAATAAGATACTAGCAAATCGAATTCAACGGCATATAAAAAGAATTATTCACCATGATCAAGTGGGATTCATTCCTGGGATGCAGGGCTGGTTCAACATTCGCAAATCAATCAACGTGATACATCACATTAACAAAAAAAGAGAGAAGAACCATATGATCCTGTCAATCGATGCAGAAAAGGCCTTCGACAAAATCCAGCACCCTTTCTTAATAAAAACCCTTGAGAAAGTCGGGATAGAAGGAACATACTTAAAGATCATAAAAGCCATTTATGAAAAGCCCACAGCTAACATCATCCTCAACGGGGAAAAACTGAAAGCTTTTTCCCTGAGATCAGGAACACGACAAGGATGCCCACTCTCACCGCTGCTGTTTAACATAGTGCTGGAAGTTCTAGCATCAGCAATCAGACAACAAAAGGAAATCAAAGGCATCAAAATTGGCAAAGATGAAGTCAAGCTTTCGCTTTTTGCAGATGACATGATATTATACATGGAAAATCCGATAGACTCCACCAAAAGTCTGCTAGAACTGATACAGGAATTCAGCAAAGTTGCAGGATACAAAATCAATGTACAGAAATCAGTTGCATTCTTATACACTAACAATGAAGCAACAGAAAGACAAATAAAGAAACTGATCCCATTCACAATTGCACCAAGAAGCATAAAATACCTAGGAATAAATCTAACCAAAGATGTAAAGGATCTGTATGCTGAAAACTATAGAAAGCTTATGAAGGAAATTGAAGAAGATTTAAAGAAATGGAAAGACATTCCCTGCTCATGGATTGGAAAAATAAATATTGTCAAAATGTCAATACTACCCAAAGCTATCTACACATTCAATGCAATCCCAATCAAAATTGCACCAGCATTCTTCTCGAAACTAGAACAAGCAATCCTAAAATTCATATGGAACCACAAAAGGCCCCGAATAGCCAAAGGAATTTTGAAGAAGAAGACCAAAGCAGGAGGCATCACAATCCCAGACTTTAGCCTCTACTACAAAGCTGTCATCATCAAGACAGCATGGTATTGGCACCAAAACAGACACATAGACCAATGGAATAGAATAGAAACCCCAGAACTAGACCCACAAACGTATGGCCAACTCATCTTTGACAAAGCAGGAAAGAACATCCAATGGAAAAAAGACAGCCTCTTTAACAAATGGTGCTGGGAGAACTGGACAGCAACATGCAGAAGGTTGAAACTAGACCACTTTCTCACACCATTCACAAAAATAAACTCAAAATGGATAAAGGACCTAAATGTGAGACAGGAAACCATCAAAACCTTAGAGGAGAAAGCAGGAAAAGACCTCTCTGACCTCAGCCGTAGCAATCTCTTACTCGACACATCCCCAAAGGCAAGGGAATTAAAAGCAAAAGTGAATTACTGGGACCTTATGAAGATAAAAAGCTTCTGCACAGCAAAGGAAACAACCAACAAAACTAAAAGGCAACCAACGGAATGGGAAAAGATATTCGCAAATGACATATCGGACAAAGGGCTAGTATCCAAAATCTATAAAGAGCTCACCAAACTCCACACCCAAAAAACAAATAACCCAGTGAAGAAATGGGCAGAAAACATGAATAGACACTTCTCTAAAGAAGACATCCGGATGGCCAACAGGCACATGAAAAGATGTTCAGCGTCGCTCCTTATCAGGGAAATACAAATCAAAACCACACTCAGGTATCACCTCACGCCAGTCAGAGTGGCCAAAATGAACAAATCAGGAGACTATAGATGCTGGAGAGGATGTGGAGAAACGGGAACCCTCTTGCACTGTTGGTGGGAATGCAAATTGGTGCAGCCGCTCTGGAAAGCAGTGTGGAGGTTCCTCAGAAAATTAAAAATAGACCTACCCTATGACCCAGCAATAGCACTGCTAGGAATTTATCCAAGGGATACAGGAGCACTGATGCATAGGGCCACTTGTACCCCAATGTTCATAGCAGCACTCTCAACAATAGCCAAATTATGGAAAGAGCCTAAATGTCCATCAACTGATGAATGGATAAAGAAATTGTGGTTTATATACACAATGGAATATTACGTGGCAATGAGAAAAAATGAAATATGGCCTTTTGTAGCAACGTGGATGGAACTGGAGAGTGTGATGCTAAGTGAAATAAGCCATACAGAGAAAGACAGATACCATATGGTTTCACTCTTATGTGGATCCTGAGAAACTTAACAGGAACCCATGGGGGAGGGGAAGGAAAAAAAAAAAAAAGAGGTTAGAATGGGAGAGAGCCAAAGCATAAGAGACTGTTAAAAACTGAGAACAAACTGAGGGTTGATGGGGGGTGGGAGGGAGGAGAGGGTGGGTGATGGGTATTGAGGAGGGCACCTTTTGGGATGAGCACTGGGTGTTGTATGGAAACCAATTTGTCAATAAATTTCAGAAAAAAAATAAAATAAAATAAATTATAATTGACATATTATTATGTTAGTTTCAGGTATACAACATAGTGATTTGATATTTATATACATTGCAAAATGATCTTCACAATAAATCTAGTTAAAATCTGTCACCATAAAAAAAAATAGAAAAAAAGAATCAGAGCATAGACATTATTTATTCAAAAGCAAAATAGCCTATACATAAATTAATGTTTCTGGTGATAATAAAAATTGCCTATGCAAAAAAAAAAAAAACAAAAAACAAAAAAATAATAAATAAATAAATAAATAAATAAAATAAAAGACTTCAGACATTAAAAGACATTGTGTACTTGGGCTCTCAGCTCTCTTGCACCTCCACCATATCCATAAGAACACACCCAGCTAACCCAGTGGCCCAAGAAAGATGACAAACATGTAGAAACATGACCTAACTTGCAGTCTGAGTCAGGCCCAGCCAACCCAAACCTAGACAAGAAGTCCCTCAGTTAATACACAGATATGTGAGAGGTAATAAATTGTTGTTTGAAGCCACTGAGTTTTGAGATAGATTCTTGGGCAGCATTGCTGTGGCAATAGCTAACTCAAACATCTAATTAATCTAGTTCTGGAAACAGATATAAAATGTGGTTTCATCACGTTTATATACTAATTCCCACATAAAAAAACAACTTAACCTACACATCTGCTGGTACCTTGAGTTCTATTTTAAAAGAAGAAAGTGCTTTATTTCACAATTAAGAATTAATGCCTCGGGGCACCTGGGTGGCTCAGTTGGTGAAGCATCTGACTCTTGATTTTTGGCTCAGGTCATGATCTCAGGGTTCATGAGATCTAGCCCTGCCTTGGGCTCTGTGCTGATGGTGGGAAGCCTGCTTGGGATTCTGTGTGTGTGTCTCTCTCTCTCTCTCTCTCTCTCTCTGCCCCCCTCAACCCTACTCGTGTTTTCCCTTTCTCTCTCTCAAAATAAATAAACATTTTAAAAAAAGAATTAATGCCTAAAATATATGTTAGAAATAAAATGTTATTTAGAGGTAACTTAAGGGCTGAATTGTGTCTCCCCAATATTTATAGGTTGAAGTCCGAATCTCCAGTACCCAAGTACCTCAGAATGTGACTATATTTGGAAATAGGACCTTTAAATAAGTAATTGGGTTAAATGAGGTCATTAGGGTGGGCTCTAATCCAGTATGACTGGTGTCCTTATAGGAAGAGATTAGGACAGAGACACAAACACAGGAAAGACCATGTGGAGTCACAGGGACAAGACAGCCATCTATAGGCCAAGAAGAAAAGCCTCAGAAGAAACCCACCAGACTGACACGTTAATCTCAGGCTTCTAGCTTTCGGGAGTGTGAGAAATGTCTGTTGTGTAATCCACCCAGTCTATGATATTTGTTGCAGCAGCCCCAGCAAACAGACACAGATTTGGGTACTGAGAAGTGGGATACTTCTGTAACAGATACCTAAAAATGCGGAAGTGGCTTGGGAATTGGATAATGGGTAGACAATGTGTTCATACTTTCATACTCATACTTTTATGAGAAAGTGCGAGTAAAACTCTAAGTTGACAGGAACACACCCCCTGTGGCACAGAGGAATTAAGATCTCTGTTCCCGCCATACCTCTCTCTCCTTAGGCTCCAACTCCCAAGTATAGCTCAGCCTTGGAGGCTACAGGTGGAGAATGGGGAACTGTCCTGACACTAGCCGATCAACAGGGCAGAGCACAGGGAACAGCAGCAAGGCCGGCTCGCAGAGGGGAATGTCTGAAGGACCTGGCAGGTTACCAGATAAAATATAGGCTACCTGGTTCAACTTCAGTTTCAGATAAACAACTACTATTTAAATAAAAGTGCATCTCAAATACTGCATGCCACATTTTTACACTAAAGAAGTATTTGTTGTTTATCTAAAATTAAAATTTGAGCCAGCATCCTGTACTTTTATTTAGGAGATCTGGACAAATGTCCCTCTCCTTCACTGCTGTCCAGGATTGAGCCAGTAACAAGAAACGGTGATGGGGTGATGGGGTGGTCTCAGGCAGCGGCTGCTCAAGAAAGGGGCAGAAGAGAGGGGATGTCCCGAAATGTCTATTTTTCATTAACATGACTAGATAAACAAAATGTAGTGTATAATTACAATGGAATTTTACACAGCCTTAAAAAGGAATGAAACTATGACAACACGGAGTAACCTTGAAAACATTATGCTAAGTGAAATCAGGCAGACACAAAAAGAACAACTGTTGTATGGTTTCACCTACATGGAGTACCTAGAACAAATTCCTGGAGGCAGAAAGTAGAACAGAGTTTACCAGGAGCTGGAGGGAGGGGGGCGGATGGGAAGTTGTTGTTTCATGGGTAAAGAGTTTCTGTTTGGGAGGATAAAAAGTTCTAGAAATGGATAGCGGACATGGTTGCACAACATTGTAAATGTACTTGTGCCACTGAATCGAACAACCTGATAGGGTTAAAAAGGTAAATCTTATGTATATTTTACGGCAATAAAAAATTAATGTACAGTTCCCTCCACGTTGCTGCAAATGGCCAGATTTCATTCTTTCTCGTTGCCAAGTAGTATTCCATTGTATATATAAACCACATCTTCTTTATCCATTCATCAGTTGATGAACAATTAGGCTCTTTCGATAATTTGGAGGGTATTATGCTAAGTGAAATAAGCCAGGCAGAGAAAGACAGATACCATCTCACTCATATGTGGATCTTGAGAAACTTAACAGAAGACAATGGCGGGGTGAGGGGGAGGGGGGAAAGGTTACAGAGAGGGAGGGACAAACATAAGAGACTCTTAAGGACTGAGAACAAACTAAGGGTAGATGGGGGGTGGGGGAGAGGGGAAAGTGGGTGATGGACAGGGAGGAGGGCACTTGTTGGGACGAGCACTGGGTGTTGTATGGAAACAAATTTGACAATACATTATATTTAAAAAAATTAATGTACATTTCAAGAAAAGAGAATCCCTGAGGCCCCTTGCCATTGCCTGGAGTGATTTTTTTCAAGCCAGGGAGGGATAAACATCAACTGAGTGGTACTGCATTATTTTTCAATGATCTGCATGGAGGTATATAACTAGATCATAAGATCTTGTTTGTAGTAAATCATGCTTCTTTATATCCTCCTCAGTGTAATGTACATAGCAGATGCTGAAAGTTACTTCTTTTTTTTTTAATTTTTATTTCCTGAGAGAGAGAGAGAGAGAGAGAGCACAAGTGGGGAACAGGAGGAGTGGGAGAGAGAGAGGGAGGGAGAGGGAGAGGGAGAGGGAGAGGGAGAGGGAGGGAGAGAGAGAGAATCCCAAGCAGGTTCTATGCTCAGCATGGAGCCTGGTGCAGGGCCCTATCCCACCACCCTTGAATCACGACTTGAGCCAAAATCAAGAGTTGAACATTCTACCAACTGAGCCCAAAAGTTACTCCTTAAAATAATCAATACCTTTGGCCATAGATTTCTTTCAGGTCAGCATGAATTAATTAGCCTATGTTAGGAGATTTCCATATAATGAACATCTGTACCAATGACTCATTATGACTTCTGACTGGCTATTCTGGATCAAGTTTTACTATTCAAACAGATTTTAATATATTATATTAAAGTAGTTTCATAAGTTCCACATCCCACACAAAATCCCAAGCCCTTGTTAACCTGCTTGCTGCTATCACAGTGGTAGTTTACAGAGCAATAAAAAATTTATACATCAAATACTTAAGAGATCAAGGTCTACCAAAAGAATTTAGCAAAAACTTTGAACCTGGAAAATAATATGTACAATGTTCTTGAAAACACTGATCTTTTAAAGTATTCAAGGAATAACCCCTTACTCCTTTATGAACCTGACATCAGATGAAGGCTGTAATAAGACACCAATGAAATAAATTTATTATATCTCATCTGAAATCTGGTAACAGTACCCCTAACACAACCATTATGAATATAACTTATAGGAAGGACTTGTCAAACTGTCCTGACAAGTGGACAAACAGTAAATGAATTGTCAGAAGGTTATGTTTAAGCACCCAGCAAGTCTCTACCTACTTATTTCTCAGTTTCCATGTGCATCAAAAGGACTTAAAAGTATCTGCTCCACTGATCTCACAAAGTTGTTTTGATAGTCAAATGAGACTGCTAGTAACCTTGAACACACCTTTGGAACCCATAAAGTACTATACAATATCATGTTGACATTATGAATTTCAGGAGTGAAACTGAACTTATCCCAACCACAGACAAGGAGCTGAACTGTCAGCAAAACTCTTGCATCAAAAAGTCCAACATGATATCAAATCCTTAGGAAAGTGAATTCATATTTCAGAAAATATGTTAAATTCCAGGGCAGTAATTAATAGGATCGTAAATGGGACCATGTGTCTGGACCAATTCCCAGGGCTTATTCAAAAAATTCACAGAAGTAACCAACATTTGGTTTGGGAATGTTTGAAGGGAGTGTTTAACATATTCAGCAGATAAGAGCTTCATAATTTTCCAGAGATGAGGCAAAAACCCTTATTTTTTTTTTTAAAAAAAAGCATGAAATAATGAAGTCATCAAATAAGTTGTATATAAGCTTGTAAACTGCATCATGTACCTAGTATATACAGCCAATATCTAATGAGATCTTTCTCCTTGGTAGAATCTAGATACCACGGTAAAGGTCACGCTTATTAGAAATCCAAATGTTTCAGTTGGAAACAATTTCTGTTAACTGAGCCAAAAATCTTAACTGGTTCCTAATCTAACTGTATTGCCTTGGCCTCATCAACATTATGTTCTAGCCAACTAAACTGGGAGTCTTACCTCCTACAATGACCTTCAAGAATATAAGCAAAGGCTTCTCTGTTATGACAGCATGACACAGGGATACAAGGACAGAGCCAGACAGAAACAGCCCATAGAATAAAAATTTCAACTTTGAAAAAGAAAATTACAAAGCTCTTGGACTTGTTGCATTTCTAGGGGAAAAAAAATATATCCCCAGACTCTACTGAAGAAGCACATGGTCTAAGGAATTTGGAAATTATATTTATTTACCCTAAAAGATAAACAAAGAGGATCAAAATATCCCAACTTTGGATATTCCTAGTGATCTTACAATTTGGTTATAAAATTAAGTTAATTTACTTCAAGAGTCTCAGGGTTAAAAGATTTACTCTTAAGAAGCTTTCTACTCGAAATTGTTATTGTTGAGGACAGATTTAAAATGCATCAGGTATATTGAGAAAACTAAATGGAAAAATAACAACACTAATTGGGCTGACCCTCCAGCCTCCAGAAAGTTAAGATATATGTTTGACAGGTAATTAAATGCAATATTCTAAAATGGGAGTGAAATCAACAGAGAAACTCTCCAGAATACCAATGGCAAAGTGGCTTATGTTTCTCATACCTTCTTTTGACTCCCACAGAATGTTTTCCACTAAAATGAGTATTTGAGCCACTGCCAAAATGAAGAGCTCTCTCTGGGAATAATGCCTATTTTGTATGGTGAGAGAAACAATTTGATGCTGAAAAAATAGGTTTTAAAATTTGGTGAACAGGGTCCAAATTCTGGTTTTGTCACTTACTAGCTTGTGATACTACTAACTTATTTAATTTCTCCAGGCCTCAGGGTGTTTTTTCTCTATAAAATTGGGACAGTAATATGCAAGATTTTTTGGGAGAATAGAAAATTTTATAAATATGTATACAGCCCACCACAGTGCTAGCGCATAGTATATTCACAATAAAAGTTTGTTGAGCTGCATATACAGTAAAAAATGTCAATCTCAGATAATATCCATAAAAGAGAACATCATCATTGCAAAGATAATAGCTACTATTTTCCTGAAAAGGATGTAGTTACCTTCTACCAGGACTATTCTTAGTGCTAACCACTTTCAAACACAGATCTGGCTTTGCTCTTAGTGGTCATACCCAACCACAAGTAGATTTAATCCACATCAGTCTTGTCTTTAAAGAGTTGTGATTTTATCAAACTTTGAAGGTTCTGATTGGATAGCTCAAAGCATTTCGCACCTGCTGTGATTCCAATTGGCTGAGTGGAAACAAGAAAACAGCTACATGCGGGTTGACCCACAAAACCCATTTTCCAAAAGGAACCTGGGCATTTTAAGAAAAGATAATCATCTCCAAATGGGAGGAGAGAGTTGTTTTCTCAATCACATTATTCATTTTCTTCCTATTGTATTTCTTTAGGGCCACTAGGAATAACGTGCACAAACAAAATGAAAAAGAGGATGCTTATTTACATTTAAGGGCTCAGAGAATGCTAATGAGATTTTTTAACTCTAAAAAAAAAATCTCATAGCAATGAAAATATGCTGAAAGGAAATCTACAAAAATTAATGAAGAGAAATGCAGAAAAAATCTAAGACTGAGTACATATTATACTCCAATGAATTGGTCTGCTCAAGCTTAACAACAATTATATATATATATATATATATATATATATATATATATATACACACACACACACACACATATATATGTATATGTATATATATGTATGTATATAATATAGATGGCCTATTTGTGGTGATTTCCTTTGGTTTGAGCATGAACAAATTTTCTCTCTACTAAGAATGGGTTCTTTTATTCTCAGTTTCATTCAAGTAATAGTGGACTCAACTTTTCCTCAGTATTGTGGGATACCATGCTGCGGAAATGGCTTCATATAATGAGCACCGGCGGGGTGAAAGAAATGCTGCTCGTGTTTACACTGGCACGCGGGCACACACAAAAGCTCCAGCGCACCAGCGTTCTGTTGATCTGCTCATTCTCTCCAATATGGCTCCTGCCGAGACACAATCATGAGGGAAAATAACAAGAAGTCAGCTAAAAGATCTGGTGTGGGGACGGGGAGAAACGCCTTTTTAAAATAAGACTATAATATGGTCATATAGTGCTGAAATTCACCTACACTGGTCAAAATGATTCATAAAGATGAAGTTTCAAGTGTATTCAAAACACTGCCATGGGAGCTCTACTGGCACACATCAAATAATAGAGTCCAAGAGCATTAGCCCATCTACAGGAAATATTCCTTATCTATGCCACCCCTTCTCCCTGCCCTTCTTACCACCCAACTTAAGGGTAGTGTTGGAGGCAGCCAACAGTAGGTCATGTGGCCAGAAATGGACACAGTTCATAATGGATATGTAGTACATAACATGAATACAATAATTTTATGATCTGTGAGCTTCATCACCATGCCTCCATTTTTAGGAAACAACAATAATTTTTATTCATTTATGAGACTTCCTACGGAAGACTGAAATCGATACCATGTATCTTCCTGGCCTTCCCATCCCAAGGAATACTAATGTTGTATGAGCATTTACCAGAGATTAAGTTCCATAAACTTTAGGAAAAAGAAACGTAATAACTTAACCTGGGATTCCCTTAATTAGGTGTAATGTTCTGTATTTCCATAAATAATCTTACATCAGAGCCTCAAAATCAGTTACATTTTGGAAGGCATAGTTGATATTGCAGTAATTTGCTCTGATATCTCAATAATGAATCAACAGCATGTCTGTATGCCATGACACTGGTAGTAGGTACATTGCAGAAAGGAATCTAGGCTTAGGGAAATGTCTGGCTTTAACCCCCAAACTGTTAGCAGAGGGAATACAAGTGAAAGCAACATAAAAAGCCATATAATGAATTTAATGACACTCAAATGGCTTGATCTCTGCTGGATGCCACTGGCCTCCCTTTAAACATCCTATTCAATGCCACTCACAATACCAGCAGCATCACTTTTATGGACAATTTTCAATTTGCCGTGACTCTTTGGACCAATTCAACCATCCAATCACTGCAGTTAAAGTGTTGGAACAAAGGTAAGTTAATGGCTCAAAATAATTCTTCCTCTGCCACCATGATATCTCTCCCACCTCCCCAGTTCTGATCTTCCTTTCTATATTTGTCTGTTAGATGGACAAAAGGTTAAAGAGAACCAGAAGAACTGAGAGGAGAGAGATTCAGCAACCACTCATGGCCCTAAGGCCCAGTACCAGAACCTGTGATATCATCCCACCAAAGACATGGAGACTGGAAAAGACTCAGAAATAAATTTGACAGTGAGACCACAACGGGAAACAGTCTTGCTCTTGGACAGATTTTGAATTCAAACACTCCTAAATGGAAAAGCCATGAGACCTAGAAGAAATGAAGTGTAGGAAGGATTATGGTGGTGGATTCATAAGAATTCTTTCGGTTGTAATTGACAAAATCTAACACAAGATGACAAAAATAAATGGGATTTTTTTTTAATTATGTAGTTAAAAACTCCAGAGAGATTCTAGTTTCAGGAATGGTTTGAACCAGGGACTTAAACAATATCTTCAGAACACCTTCCTCTATCTCTCCATTCTATAGCTCTGTTTCTCTCAGTAGGTTCTTTCCTGTCATTCATCCCAACAACTCAGTTGTCCCAGCATAAAAAAAAAAAGAGCTAACCTTCTCATTATGTCCAATAAAAACACCCAGGTTTGAGTTCCATTGATCATTACAAGTTCACATACCCTTCCATGCAGTGAAGGTAAGTGTGGTGGGGAGGGGCATACTGGCCCAACCCACAGTTCCTGGTCTGAGAGTTTTCCAAAGGAAAACTGAAGTGCTATTATCCCAACAGAGAGGAATTGACACAGGGAAGAACAAAGCAAAAGATATCCACATTAGGGCTTCATGCTTAGGGAGGAAACGTAATCTAAACATATACAGTTTAGTTAATATAAGAGAAATTGCTAAATGTCCCTCAATATCCATTTTCTCTTTCTTTTTACTGATACTAAATTCCCCAAGTCTCTTCTTGTATACCACCACCCTTAAAGTTAGGTGTGGTTATCTAACTAAGTTTAAGTTGATGGGATGAGCGAGAAAGTCATGTGCAACTTTCAGATCATCTCAGAGATAAAGTTGCTTCCAGAAAATTCTTTCTCCCTTCTTGCTACATGAGAAATAGCCACAACTGCAGCTACTATTCTGAACCAAGATATAGAAGCCATATATTGAAGATGACAAAGTTGACCCACTAGCCTGGATCACTAAATGACCTGGTAGAGCAGAATGTCTTCCCAACCTGAACTACCCAACTACCTTTGGACTTTTACCTGAGATAGAAGTTAGCACCTTGCCCATCTATCTTTTATGTCTTATTTAACCCACAGTATTTGGGGAGTCTTTTTGTTTACCTTACACCCTAACTAATATGACTCACTGCAGCCAAGTTCTAGAGAAAAATGGCCAAATTATTTTAACTTTTTTTAAGTTTATTTATTTATTTTTGAGAGACACAGAGACAGCGTGAGTGGGAAAGGGGCCGAAAGAGAGGGAGACAGAGAATCCCAAGTAGTCTCCGTGCTGTCAGTGCAGAGGCCGATGCAGAACTTGAACCCACAAAACCGGGAGATCATGACCTGAGCCAAAACCAAGAGTCAGACGCTTAACTGACTGAGCCACTCAGGCACCCCAAAGTATTTTAAAAGGTGAAAGATTTATACAATCTGAAGAGAAACCAGAGTATGGCCAAAATATTTTAAAATAATGGACCCATAGTGTTTATGAGTACATTTTATTACATAATATGTAGCATTTTATGTAACCATAATACTAAGATATATATTAATAGCATATTTCTTACTCTTTCTAACATTAGATTCTTACACAAGTAAAAGAATAACAATAGTTATCTCTGGGGGGTAGAATTAGACATTATTTTTACTCTCTTCTTCATGCTTGTCTTCATTTTGTAAATTTTCTAAAATTAACTTATAATATGTTTGAAGTAAAGTACAGGTTATTATCAATCTTATAAAAAGGACTGCAATGGCTTTTCCAAGGGAATTCTGTTCAGGAAATTAAGATATATTCACTGTTAAGTGACAGATGATATAGTAATGGTCAAGAGCCAAGTATATAATTTCAGATACTGTAGTAGCTTACAAAACTGGTCACAAATTCTCTCCATTTCTGTATCTACACCCTTTTGCAAAATGCCTGTGCACTTTTTTTTCTTTTTATCATTTTAGAGACAGAGAGAGAAAACACAAGTGGGGGAAAGGGGCAGAGGGAGAGAGAGAATCTCAAGCAGACTCCAACTTAGTGCAGAGCCCAATGAGCCCTGGGATCATAACCTGAGCCCAAATCTAGAGTCGGATGCTCAACCAACCGAGACACTCAGGTGCCCTTAGACTGTGCTGTTCTCTCCAATAAGAGATAGAAACTATTCCCCCACCCCTTCAAATATGACCCTGTCCATGTGATTTGCACTGGTCTATGAGACACTGGCAAACATGATGGGAGCTAAGACTTGAAAAGTACTTGCACATTGAAGCTTGCTCCTTCCTGCTGTTCTTGGAAACTCAGAGAACACCACGTGTGAACAAGGCCACTCTAGTCTGCTGGATGATGACATGTGTCCAAGTTAACTTTGTTGCCCTAGACAATATCAAGCCAATCACCAGACATGTGAATGGGACCATACTAAACCATATAGCCCTGGCCATGCTGGCCCAGACTGAAAGGGCCAGCCAGATGATCCACAGCACTGTGAGAAATAGTCCCATTTGTAGAGCCACAAGTTCTGTGGTTGATTGTTACACACCCTCTTAAATACAGGATGTCCTCTAGTTTAATCATTTTAAAGAGTAAAGTAGGGGCACCTGGGTGACTTAGTAAAGCATCCGACTTTGGCTCAGGGGATGATCTTGCAGTTCGTGGGTTTTAGCCCTGTGTCAGGCTCCCTGCTGTCAGCTCAGAGCCTGCTTCCAATCCTCTGTCTCCCTCTCTCTCTTCCCCTCCCCCCACTCATTCTCTCTCTCCCTCTCTCTCTTTCTCTCTTTCTCTTTCTCTCAAAAATTAACATTAAAAAAGAGTAAAGTACACGTTGTACAGATTTTACTGATAAAAATGATGAGCTTATCAGTGAATACAGATCATAATTTGAGTTTGTTTGGCCTAAAGCATAGTGAAAAAAATGACTAAAGCCAGAAGGTAGAAATTGAAAGCAATATATAAAAGTTGTAATGAATAAGGCATTTTTAAAGTTACAAGGTTCAAGTAGCATTCTACAATTATTTTTCCTTCCTATATAATTCTCAGGGAAATATTATGGGCAGGAGAATCATAGATGTTTTGAACAGGAAAGGAATTTATGGTTCATGAGATTCCTGCACTTCACTTTACAGTTGAGAACACAGCGACTTAGAAAGGTGAACTGGTTTCCTATGTTTTACACAACTTATGCCAACTCCAAAAAAATGCTTCACTGCATTGCAAAGATTTCTTGATTCTAACCCCAAATCGTAGGGCAATTTCAGAACCTCAGAGACAATGGATTTAGGAATTTTGAATCAGAACACCACCTGACACTTAGTAAGAGCCCAGCGTAAGAAAATCACAACAGGCAGCTTATGGATGTAATAAGGTCACAGCGAGTCCAAGGAGCTCTCCATCAACATTGGCTCAGTTCTAATGGCACCCTTGTACTCTTCCTCTAAAATACAGCCCCCCAAAGTTGAAGGTAGATAGAATTTTGAAGGAAGATAGATTCTGACTGGCAATTAGAGATCATAAGAATTTGATTAAAGCCTTAGATTTCTCTGCTGCCACAAACTCCTGATGAAAATTCTGCCGTAGACTGAATGTTTGGTCTCCTCAAAATTCATATGCAGAAACCTAATCCCGGGGCACGTGGGTGGCTCAGTCGGTTAAGTGTCCAACTTGGACTCAGGTCATGATCTCATAGTTCGTGGGTTCGAGCCCCGCATCAGACCCTGTGCTGACAGCTCGGAGCCTGGAGCCTGCCTCAAATTCTGTGTCTTCCTCTCACTCTGCCCCTCCCCTGCTCACGTGCTCTCTCTCTCTCTCTCTCCCTCTCAAAAATAAATAACCATTTAAAACATTTAAAAAAAGAAAGAAAGAAACCTAATCCCAATAGGATGGTACTAGGAGGTGGGCCTTTTGGAAGGTCCACAGGTGGTCACTGCTTTTATAAAAAGAGACCCCAAAGAGATTCCTCGCCCCTTCTACCACGTGAGGGCACAGCATGAATTTGGTCATCTATGGACCTGGAAGTAGCTTCGCACCTGACATCAAATCTGCCAGTGCCTTGATCGTGGACTTCCCAGTCTCCAGAACTGTGGGAAATAAATGTTTGTCATTTAAGTCACCCAGGCTATGGCATTCCTGTTACCGCAGTGTGAACTAAGACAAATGTGCACGGCTGAAACGGAAAACTTCTAGAATCACGCACTCAATTTATTACCAGAAACCAACTACCTCATAACCTCAGAGGCTTATAACAACAATTTATTATGTCTCCCAATTCTACAGGTTGACTAGGTGGTTCTTCTGGCGTCTCTCCTGGATGCAGATGTGCAGCTTTGTTTGGCTGGCAGATCAGCTGGGGCCATGCTCAGTGGGGACAGAGCATAGCTGAGCCTCTCTCTCTCCACTTGGTCCTTCATTCAGGGTTTCTCCATGCATAGTGACTGCTGGGCGGTCCCCAAGAGGACAAGAAAGGCTCCGGGACATAGCCAACTCAGACTCAGGGGGCGGGACAATAATTACAGTCTACACAGTAGCCACACTTTTCATCTTCCCACAAACACCGACCCAGGCTCAAAAATCTACTCTTCTGCCATTAAAACCTAGTGAAAGTGACACTGCTGGATTGAAATTCTCTAGAATTGCACACCTAAACCTTTGAGTTGCACCACCCTCAAGTTTCTCTACGGAAAGACACTGTGGAACTTGCCCTATTGTGATTGTCAAAGACATTAATAACCCTCCTGAAAGAAATGCTGCATTAGAAATTATGCTGAATAGTTATCACCACAAGTCATTTTCAAGATGATTATAAATTCAGCACTGCCAATACACAACGCCACGAAGGGAAGTGCTAGAGGTTTTTTTTTGTTTTTTGTCAAAGGGATTTAAGAGTTGAATGGTTAGAAGGTGTACCAAGAGGCAATATGGGTGAAGCTTTTTTTAAAATAATATTTAGGTGAAGATCTTTTTAAGCATGACTCACAGGCAGAAACCACAGATGAAAAGAGTGGCAGCTTTGCTTATATACAAATTTAAGAGACCTGTATAATAAAGAAATATATCACTTTAAAAAAAGAATAAAAAGAATAAGCACTTATAGTCCTTACTAAGCACCAAGTACTATTAAAAGTACTTTGCATATTTCAGTTCATTTGATCTTAATAGCCCTATGAGATAGATATTATTATTTCCCCTATTTTTAGGTGAGCAAACTAAGGCACAGAATGGTTGTATAAGATACCAAGGTCAAGCGGTAAGTAACATAGCCGGTATTTGAATCCAAACAGTATTGGCTCCAAGGTGTACGTTCTGAATTACGAGGCTCTACAGAAAACCTGGAAAACATGAGCAAAATAAATATGAAAAAGGCTTCGTGTCGATATGTTAAGGACTCTTACAAATAAAAAAGAAACAGAAAAATATACCACTTTCTAGGGACAAGGGCTATGAACAAACAATTCACAAAAAGGAAATGTAAATGGCCTATAAAATATGAAAAATGTTCATCCTCACTAGGCATCATAAGAACTCTAAGAAGATACCATTTGTCTCCTAGCCGGTTTAGCAAAGACAAAAGAATGATAATACCCATGGACATTATCTCCTTGGTGGTAGGAAGATAAATTGATAAAATATTCCTGGAGGATAGTTTTGATATAGGTATACCATTTAACCACTCAAATATGCATACAATTTGAACCAACAATTTGGTTACTTCTAGTAACTTTCCCAAAGACATAATCAGACAGGCACATGCAGATGCAGGTTAAAGAAAATTATTATTGCACTGTTTATAATATTTATTAAAATACAATGAAAATGGAAAATTGATTAAATATGCTATGATACCTCTCTATATGGAAAATTATTTCGCTTTTATTTTCGAGTTTATTTATTTATTTTGAGAAAGAGAGAGACAGAGAGAGAGGCAGAGAGAGAGAGAGAGAGAGAGAGAGAAAGAATCCCAAGCAGGCTCTGGCTATTAGCATGGAGCCCGACGCAGGGCTCAGTCTCATGAATTGTGAGATCATGACGTGAGCCCAAATCAAGAGTCAGACGCTTAACAGACTGATTCACCCAGGCACCCCTAAAAAAGATGACGTATATTTCCATTACCTGACATGGAAAGACGGTCATGAGATACTGTTAAGGAAAACAGTAGGTTTACAAAACTGTTGAAACAGAATAATCCTATTTTTACAATCTGTGTATACATAGGGTCATGGAGGATTTTTTTTTAAATCTTTATAATGTCATACTTTAGCCTGTGTAGAACTCTTAACACATCACTTCTATAATTATGAAAAAGCCAATGACCTTATTTCTAGAAGTTTAGAGCACTGAAACTTCCCAAGCCCTAAAGCGATTCCCTTTAGAACAGCTACAGACAAGAAGACTTTCTTGTTCCTCATCTCAGTGAACACCTATGTGACTGATTTTGCTAGAAGCACAAGGAGAACATTTACTGTTACACAGTAAGGGCTATTTGATCCTCAGAATGACCCAGCGGTCAGTGCCCCATGGCCTCCAACACCACATTCCTTGCCTGGTCTGCTTTCCAATCCCCAGTCATCTGAGAGCTAAAAATAATGACAGAGATGGCAAATCACAGCTTCCCAGAGCTCATCAGCCAATCCAAGTCAAGGGGAAAAAAGCAGCCCGCTAATAAATACTCGCAAATGGGTTTGAGGAGAGAGGATGAGAGCTCAGGAAAACTCACTTCATAAGTGCAGGCAATTAACAGTCACTGCATCGCGGGCCTTCTTAAGCAGAGCTGTCACATGCTCCGAGCCAGGGACAGTCAGAAGCTGCAGAATGTCCTCACCTGCTGACTGATGAAAATGACTGACGCCGGGGCGCCAGCTGAAAAATCAATTATTCACATCTACTAGGCAGCTACCCCCTACACAGCAGCAGCGGCAGGTCACAGGAAGGAGAGACTGCTGTGCTTTGTTGTTAACATGCGCTATCCATCTCACTGGCCTTGGAGCTCAACAACAGCAAAATCAATAGGCTGCTTCAAACTAAGAAACAGACTAGCTGGGCGCCCCCTGCATTCCAAGCACCTGGACATCTCCTAACAACTCTGCCACAAATGACAAGGGAAGAGTCCTCATGTCACCACCATCATTTTCCATACTCTGCCTTTCCTATTTCCCACACTAAGGAGGAGAGCCCAACGTTTTGTGTATTCCTAGTGATCGGGACACCTTCACTGAGAATGGGGATTCACTCTCAAAGGCTCCTCGGCTGTGCGTCATGCTACTCATCACTTGCCTTATGTCCTGGTGGCCCAAAAAGCTCTCTTCCCATAGGTGTACTTGTCTTCTGAAAGAGCAGAACCTAGTAAGATCAGGCTCGGAAAACTCACTGCAGTATTTGCCAAGCATTGTGAAAGAAAGAAAACATAAACGGGTTTTGCCAAATCGTTTCTGTCTAAAATACATTTTAAGAAAATATTCACGTGTATGGTTCTAATGTCTGCCACTCTTTAAAAACAAAAGTTAACACAACTGTGGGGATGCAAAATGATAGACACTGTGGGAAACAGTATGGCAGTTTCTTATTAAGCGGGGTATATACTGATCATCTGACCCAGCAATCCCACTCCGGTTGAAATGGAAATTTATGCTCACACAAAAACCTGTGCATGACTACTTTACAGCAGCTTTACTCAGAATATCCCCAAACTGGAAAGAAGTACAATTTCCCTCCCCGGGAGATGGGGAATGGGTAGTAAACACACTGCGGTACATAAATAGAAAGGAACATGGGTCAGTAACAAAATGTAACAAACCACCAAGATAGGCGAAAACATGGATGACTCCCAGCAGTCTTCTCCTAAGTGAAAGAAGCCAGACACTCAAAAGCCACATACTGTATGAATCCATTTATAATGACATCCTGGATAAGGCCAGAGTGTGAGACCAGAAACCCGATCTGTGCTTGACAGGGGTTGCAGGTACAGGGAGGGGCTAACTACAAATGGGCAGCTGGATGGAATTATCTGGAGCGATGGAATTGTTTTTATATCTCAATTGTGAAGGGGGTTATATGACTGCATGTGTTTGTCAAAACTCACAGAGGGGAGTCAAAACTCATACCGCAAGGGTGAATTTTACTGTATGTAAATGGGGCCTTAAACATAAAAAATTTAGGTAGGAAAAAGAACTGCACGAATCCCTCTACAGTGGTAAACCACTCTGTCTCTCATCCCAGTGCATCTGCCCACTGTTTCACCATCCTCGCGTGTGCCACACTGTCTTCTTTTACATCCAGGCTAGATGTGCAATGCAGTTTGGAGCCAGAGCAAACAGAACGCCCCAGAGCGGATTCTTTCTTGCAAGGCTTTAGTACCATGGACAGAAGTACTACCCAGGGCCGACCCAGATAAAAATGCATTTATGGCTTATGAAGCCTCAAAACCTTTCCTTCGAGAGCTTCCTAAAAAAGAACAAACAGGCAGGGATGTCACACACATACCAAAAAATCAGGAGTCCTGGGAGGAGTTTTACCATTTACATGGTGGTCTTCAAAAAGTTAGTTCACATTTATATCTGCCAAGGTCTCCGCAGGGAAAAAAAAGTCAAGTTAGGTAGCTCAAGAGACTTCCAAAAGCATTGAAAGGTAAAGGCTATCAGTCAGAAGTGTTTGAACGCCCAGACTTTAACAATAATGTGAAGCTGTTTCTGCCCTATCCTGAAGATACAAGAGGAAGAAGTGATGGCATCAGAGGGACCTAGTGAGAAGGGGACTTTACTTGAAGGAGCTGTCATCATGAAAGAATGACCCAAAGCCAGTATCACAACTCAAAACTTTGGAAACATCATTTCTCTCCTCTATCTCCCTATTGGGGTCTCTCATTGGGTAAACCCAACAGGCCAACTGGAAAGGGAGCTTAAGTGATATAGGCGTTGGTGGTCGGCTTCTAGGACCCAGGGCAGGGCAGAGAGGGATAGACTATGGATCCGAGAAGAAGTGGAATAGAGAGAAAAAAACTAAGAACAACAAGGACCATGTTATTTAGTAAAGTTATGGAGTTTGACCACGTCTAAAGCCTTGGATGTGTAAACAGTCTATGAATCTACCTGACAGTCAACTTTGGAAGCCCCCCCGCCCCATTCCCTAGGAATCACACCTTCACACAGAATAATTCAAATTTCCTGAAAAATGCAATTACCTTCAGCCATTGGGCTAAAACCTGTTTTCCATCCGACTGAATTAAATTTTACCTAATGGTAGATGGTCAATATCCTTAGTCAAGCAGAACCTCTTTAGAAAAATTCTCAGTTGCCTATCAAACCTTTGACCAACATACTTGAAAGGAATAAGTATAGGACTAGATTCTGACTTTTTCCCACTCAAGAGTTAAAGATCCTAGAGCTTTGTTCTTGCAGATGGTGCCACCATCTGGTAGGGCTTCCTTCCCCACTCCACCATCTCAGACATTACATACCTCACTCTACCAACTCATATATTATATGAATATAATATAGACATAAAGCAGAAATAGTCTGAAAACCTCTGGTTTTTTAAATTCAGTTTTTATTCTGGATGTAATGTATGTCGATTCTGACTCCATAACTCAATTAGGTGTATGAGTCCATATATATACACAAATATACATATACACACATATATATATACATATACATATACATATATATGTGTGTAGAGAGAGAGAGAGAGAGAGACTTTCTTTTCTTTTTTCTTTTCCCTTTCCTCTTTCTTTCTCTTTTCTTTCTTTCTTCTTGAATTTATATAAAGTTCCAGAACTGAAACACAAACTACACGGAAAACTGGGTCACGTGAAGATAAACATGGTCTGTTCTCAGTCCTTAGAGTACTGCTTAGGACTTACGTGTGATGAGACCTGCTTTACTTGGATATTTTTTTCACAATCTCCCAAGTGACACTCTTCATTCTTCCCTTAAACCCAGAAAACTTTGTTTCATATCCCTGTATGTTTCTGGCTGCAGAGGGAATAAAAACAACTCCGCAGCATGAGAAAGAGAACTGTACAGGGAGGCGAGCCACGAACAAACAGCCTTAAGCAACACAGCCTCTGTTGTGCTCGAAAGTCCACCAGCGGCATCCAGCAAGGCACTGGTGCTGCCAGCCAACAGATCATCAGCCCGCAGCTCCCTCACTGAGCTCCCAGGGGTGGCGGTGTCCAGGCTGCTTCTTGAGCGGACGTAAGCAGTACTGAGGCTACTCCTCTGTCAAAACCCTAACGCTCTTCATCCATCAGGCGTTGCGTTGTTGGACTGATGCCTGAGAGTGATAACGTATTAGGCGGGTCACCCGGGGCTCCCGAATTGAAAGGAAGGGGCTAAGCAGCGTGCACACGGGCTGCTGACACCTTTCCAATGTGGGGTCTTCGTCCAATTCAAAGACTGCCAGAATCTATTTCCAGGAAATACAGTCAGACAACCAGTGGCTGGTTTGAGCCACCTCATTTTCTGAACAGTTCTGTACAGAGCGGCTGACCACCTGGCTAATTTGCCTCACAGTGTGAAGGTGGAGGCCCTCTGGCACTCTTCAAAGGGCCGCGGTGAGCACATTCTCAGTATCACACAAGACTAAATGCAGCTCTCTCTCTCCAAGGCCTGAGGCAAAAGTGCAAAGCAGACTCTTCACGGAGTCTTTCCTTCCTTTCTAAATCACTTTTCCTTTCACCTCTTCCCCATCCTGCTCTTATGCAAACCTATTCCTTTTCTTCCATTTCCTGTCCTCTTAATGATCTATGACTCTCCAAAGCCCCAATCTTCAGGACACCCAGCAGTGTCCTTCCCCCAAAAGTCCCTCGATCCAAAATCACTTCTCCCTCACTAGTACCCCATCAGATACACATGATGGAGAACTTAAGACTCTCTAGAGATCTGTGGATTTTGAGGTAGAAATTGTTAAACCGCACTAACATCACTCTCAAAGAAAATAATGAGAATATGGGCTTCTCCATTTTCAATTGACTTTGCCTCCCTCAGTCGTCCAGAGGGAAGACAGTGGAGGGGGTGGGGAACTCTCCACCATTTCAGACCTCCTTTCCCTAAAGGAGAATTAATTTCCTGTCTGGCCTCCTCCAGGAGGAAAGTATAAATGAAACGACACCTATCTCTCCCATGGAAGCCATCATTCGCTTTATGATACCCCATTTCTACCTTATAAATAAGGTTTCAGAGGGGTCGTTAAATCTATTTTAACAATTTGTATTAAATTATCCTTTTCAGAAATAAGTTTATCATATGTGTGTCACAGATCCTTAACTTCCAAATTTATGTCACTAATAATAATTTTAAATTACTGTTTTTTAATTAACCTCTCTAACTTTGGGGATCCTATGTTTTCCTCATAATTATCCTACTTTCAGTTTGATTCCATGTGACCTGTCTTAGTACGTTTTTAGAAGTAAATGGGGTATAAGTAAATGTCAATACAAATATATTTTAATTTTTTAATGTTTATTTTTGAGAGAGAGACAGAGACAGAGCATGAGTGGGAGAGGGGCAGAGAGAGAAGGAGACACAGAATCTGAAAGCAGGCTCCAGGCTCTGAGCTGTCAGCACAGAGCCAGATGCGGGGCTCGAACCCACGAACTGTGAGATCACGACCTGAGCTGAAGGCAGATGCTTAACCGGCTCAGCCACCCAGGTGCCCCAATACTAAAATATTTTAAATACCTCTACAGATGATAAATATAATTGTCCTGATACTAGCAACCAGCATAGTCACATGCTCAGGCAGGGGTAAGATACTAACTCCTAAGCTGTAAGAGGACCCAGGGCTAACAAAGCTAGTACGATGTTGGCAACTTACTCCACAGAATTGGACTCACCGGCTATTGAAACAACTCACACACATGAAGCAGAATGACCTCCGGAGAGCTTCTTTCCCAGACTAAACTGTCAACTCTCTTCCTTGAAAGACGTCTCCATCTAAAGTAGTATCTTGACTTCCCAACTGACTCCACCTGGCTCCTATGGACAGTATCTGAATGCAGGAAGACCATCACAGATAATTTCTTGTTGTGTTGGGTGCTTTCGGAAAGAGGGAGCAAGATTGGCAAACAGCAACTGAAAAATCCATTAAATAAATCTGTCAACAAAATGCAGAATAAGCTGGAAAAATAATGAGACCATTGCTGAATGAGGCAGATGGCTTGGCAACCGTAAAAGACTAACGTCAAACAAACACTCATTTGAGTCTTCATCTTGCTTCACTAAATTAGTATGTGAATTCAAACATTTGTCTTTCGATATTTCTTTCGCAATGATGGGAACCATGTGAGTAAAGACCACTAGCAGGAGGAGGAGGAAATGCTAGCCAAAGAAAATGGCACTTGTAAGTCACGCTGACACTAAGCCTTATGGGGGTATAATAGAAACTATTGGAGACCTTCCATCTATACCTCAAAGGCCTAAGGACACATGTGAGTTCTTCCCTCATGTGTAATTATCCATAATTATTGCCCCAAGTTTTTCAAACTTTGCCACCACACTCTTTTGCATTGCAGTAGAATCCTTGCCATGCTATTGGTGAACTGATCTTTGGTGATACATGTCCTCACAAACAGGAAAGATAGATGCTTACCCTCCACGGAAGTGCACAGAGGGGTGGGGATTGAGGGGAGAAAATCTCTTAAGAACCTCATACACAAAATGAGGGATATAGCCTTATTAAAAAACACAGGCTTCAAAGAGTTTATACTTAGGAATATCAGATCATGGCCACCAACCGCGCAAACACTATACGGAAGATGTGTGTGTGTATGCAGATGTATGTGTGTCCCCTAACACTGACTTTGATTTTCTATGCAAAAAATAAAAAATTCAACACACTGAATATTTATAAGAGACCATAAAAGAAAATTAGTAGTTAAAAAAGGAAGCCCCTACAAAGGAGAGAATTTGCCATTCATTCTGGAAAAGTCCATGATGATCTCTCTTTTAAATGATTCACTATGAAAATAAAAGAAGTTCAAAATGCATCAACAGAATATTTAAGTGGGATTAAAGGCAAAGTAAAATTTTTAAAAATGGCTTTAATAAAAAAAATGATGAAATCTGAAATCTTGCCATTTGCAATGACATGGATGGAGCTAGGGGGCATGACGCTAAGCGAGGTAAGTCAGTCAGAGAAAGGCAAATACCATATGATTTCACTCATATGTGGAACTGAAGAAACAAAACAAATAAGCAAAGGGGGACAAAGAAACAGACTCTTAACTACAGAGAACACACCGATGGTTACCAGAGGGGAGCGGGGAGGGAGACGGGTGAAATAGGTGATGGGCATTAAGGAGAGCACTTGTTGTGATGAGCAGTGGGTGATGTACGGAAGTGCTGAATCACTATACTGTACAGCTGAATATAACACTGTATGTTAACTATACTGTAATTAAAATTAAAACTTAAAAAAAAAAAACAAAAAAATTAACGGTTTTATTCTCTTTTCAGGGCTCAGTCCAAAGTATTCTTGTGGTACTGGGAAAAGAATGACCTCTCTAGTCATCTTACAGAACTCTTAATCCTAAAGAGAAGAAAAACGATGCTTCGTAAGCATAAAATACTAACACATGATGGGAGGCCGTCTTCGGTGAAAAAGTACTTCCTGTTAGACAAGGACTGAAATTCTTCTAAAAGAGAGAAAGGCATTACAGCTTTTCTTCCCAGGGTCCAAGCAGACTCTGTGTGCTAAAACCTAGGAGAGACAACTTCAACGACTCAGCCAAGCGTGTATAGTCGGAGAGGAAAAACTACCTAGAAGGAAATACACGAAAATGTTAATCTATAGCAAATGCCCTTGGGTAGTCCACAGAGAAGACTTATCAACTTTCTGCAGTTTCCATATTTTTTACAATGAGCACATACTAAGTTTATAATCAGAAAAAAGATTTTGCACATCTTCAAAATGTCAAGATAAACTATAGAGATAAATTCTTTACATTGCTTTCCCTCTTTACCAGGTAGGTAATGAGGCGAGCTTTCACCCTGAGCCTCTCCCGTGAAGCACTTTTTCCAGTGTCACTGAAACTGTTGCTTCTCATCCTTTGAAAACCCATATGATGTGTCAAACCAAGAAGTTGTTTCCCCATTTTAACTTTAAAAGTGTCTGAAATATCCTTTGCACATAGAGTTATTAGTCAAAGCCTACAATTACAACCAGTTTCTTGTGTTAGCTCGATTTCATAGGGAACCCGGAACCAATAAAGGAGGAGTTAATAGATAAAAGGTTTCTCCTGTAGATACCAATTGTGTTACATCGATTACAATGTGAAATTCAAGAGTATGGAAATTCACTTGACAGCCTCTAAATAAGACAGCATGAACAAGAGTAATCTAATATATACTAATTTCAGTGGAGAAAATAAATGTTGGTGGGAGGGGGGAGTTTAAAGTGGCATTTAAATGTAAGTACTATTGTAAGTATTATTTCATTGTAAGTCCCCACTGTGCTCCATACAATGCTCAGCGCACAGTGAACAGTCAAGTGGTTGAGTAGAAAGAACACTGGTTAAAAGTCAAGAGGTCTAGATTCTCGCCCTAGCTTCACCACCATGTAATTAGCTAAGTTTTAATCCAGCGTTTTATCCATTCCCTCATCAGTAAAATAGGAATTGAGTCTACCTCACCTGCCTCAGAGGCCTGGGTGAAGATATTGAGAGAATGAATGCGAACGAGCATCTTATTGACATAACACACTTTTCAGTTGACTAATTTACCCCTTGTCTATAATCCTAATATGCAGACACTGATATCGGATTGCATCTCATTATCACCAAATTTCCCCAAGGTCCAACGCAATCAAATTCTACCTCCTTCTAGAAATAAATTTCAGGACATGAAATGGTAAAATCAACGATATTTGAAGGGTTGCTCTCTAAGTTATGTGAAATTCCTATTAATATAACAAAAAAAAATCCCTCTTCTCAGAATCAAGCCAGAGTCCTTCAGTGTTTTGACAACTGACACACACTGAAAACTGAGCAAGAGCTTTGTTTCTTCTACGAGACCCCCACAACAGAAAGATCCAGCCCTTCCCTCACCTTACAGAAGAGTGGGGCTGGAAAATCCTAAATACTTCATTTTCATTTCTCCCTGGAGTGACAGAAGGACAGTGGAAAGACCTACAGACTGATGGTCAAGTTAGGCCAGTGGTGCCAAAGCCTTGAACATGCTCAGAATGGAACAAACCACACAAAGCTGGTTCACTTCACACTACGGCTCAGCAAACTTTTTCTGTAAAGAGCCAGAGAACAAATATTGAAGGCCAAGTGGCAACTGTCTCAACTGTTTAACTCTGTTACTGAAGTGTGACAGCAGCCACAGGCAAAACATAAAGAAATATGTTCCAGTAAAACCTTATTTGTGGATGAAGTTTGAGTTTCATGTAATTTCCAGATACTATGAAAACTTTACTATTTTACAAAAAAATATGCTTCGTTTGATTTCTTCACTCATTTATAAACATTAAAGCCATGCTTAGCTTGCAAGCTGCAGTGAAACAGGCCACACGCTGGATTTGGGCCACAGACTGTAGCTTGCTTCCCTGTTTTAGACAAACAATTAGCATGAATTTAGGCCAGCCTCCCCAGAAACAGATCCTAAGACAAGAATTAGTGTGTAAGTAATTTATTAAGAAAAAGCTGCCATAGGAAACCAGTCAAGGAGAGGAGAGAGCAAGAAACAGGGAAGGAAAAGAAACTGTGATAGCCCTCGAGATGGTTCCCAATGGTTCCCACCTCCTGGCATGCATACCCTTGTACAGTCCTCTCCCGTAGTGTACCAGGGATGGTTTCTATGTGCAACAGAACACAAGAGAGGTGACGGTGTATCATTTCCAAGATTAAGGTATAAAAGACTGCTACCTTGGTCCTGCGTGCACTCTCACTAGCTCTCTCGCTCTCTCGCTCTCACTAGCTCTGAAAGGATCCAGCTGCCATGTCTTGAGGCACTAAGAAGCCCTGCATAAAGGCACACTTGAGGCAAGGGCTTGAGGTCTCCAGCCAATAGCCACGTGAACGACCCCTGAAGCAGACTCTCCAGCTTCAGATGACCACATTCCCAGCTGACAGCTCAACTACAACTCCATGAGACCCAAAGCCAGAAGCACCAGCTCAGCCATTCTCAGATTCCCACCCCTCAGAAACTGTGTATCAAAACATTACTGTTGTTTTCAGCTGCTGAGTCATTGCAGTAATCGATCACATAGTCATTGGAATTCCAAGGCCAAACAAGGAGGTGGTCTCCAGCAGGTTCCAGAGAGTCACATCAGCCTGATCCTGCAGGGGGACTCTGGGGCCCAAGTTCCTCCTGAGCTACCCTGACCAGAGAGGTAAGGGAGCCTGTGTATTCAAACTCTAGCCCCCACAAGCCGAGAGCCACCCCAGGGAACACAAATTCCCAGGCAGTTCTCTCTCTACATGTGAGCGGCAAAATTGGGGGCAGGCTGCAGAGAACGAGCCACAGGGGCTGGTAGTTGGAGGTTAAAGGTTTAAAAGAGTTTTCTTTGCATCTGGATATAGCACTGACATTATCCACTATAGGCCATTTTCTTGAAACTGAGATACAACTGACATATGATATTGTGTGAGTTTAGGTGTGTGACATGTTGATTTGACACATTTATATACCGCAATACGATTACCACCGTGGCGTTAACTAACAACTCTATCACATCACACAATGATCATTTCTTCTTTGTGCTGGGAACAATTAAGATCTAGCCTCTTGGTACCTTTGAAATTTATATTATAGTATCGTTGTCTATGATCACTATGCTGTATATTAGCTCTCCAGGACTTATTTATTTACTGGTTGCAAGTCTGTATGCTTAAACAACATCTCCTCACTTCCTCTACCCCGCCCCCAGCCCCTGGTGACTACCACTCTACCTCTGTTTCAATGAGTTCGGCTTTTTTAGATTCCACACATGAGTGTGAGATCATACAGTACTTGTCTTCCTCTGTCTGACTTATCTCATTTACCATAATGTACTATAGGATGTTTTTATGCATCTGTCAAATGTACAGACACGTGTGTAAAGCTGAATTTGAGTGTAAATGAATTAACTTACCAACAAGGCTCAGGATTCCAATTTCGCATTCCATACATGTCCCAAAGACAAGTTGAACATTAAGAATGCTCACCAGGAAAATCAGATATTGCTGCCTTTAGATAACCTAGCATGAAGACAGTCAATAAAATCACTTTGCCAGTTACAGATGTTAAGATAAATGATGAAAACCAGTCTGAAGCACTTGGCAATGCCACAGAGATCAACTTCCCCAGGTGCATACAGTGTTCTAGCATCTAAATTCCTAAGTAAACTTAGTTCAGTATTACAAAGTTTATAATAAATTCTTCAACAGATCAAATAACTCTTCGACTAAGGACCTGTTCCCCAACCGATACTAAAACTTCTACATCTACCTTGGTATTTTTTAAAGGAAAACTGAAATAGCCCTTGTCTCTAGATCTTAAATATCCTTCTTCATCTCTGCAAGTTACCCCAGTTGTTAAGGAACTCAAACTGGACCAACAGAGTCAGCACAAGTGCACTCTTGCTAAGCATTGATTCTACCAGAGCCTGGCTTTTTGGGCCACAAGGGCAACGTAAAAACAGCATGGACCGAACACAGGGTCGAACAGCCAAGCCACAACACTGCCAGGACATGACCCTGGGAGGTCAAAACTTAGGTCCCCAGGATTCTGCAAAATGTAAAGGGCATGCGGAAGCATCAGGACCAATGCCAGTTCACATAGACCCCTAGAAGGTCCCGAAGCATCACACACATACACATACTGTACCAGTCATTTTTTGTTTGCTTTCAGATCCCTTTCTTGTACTTCCCTGCTGTGTTCCAGATCACAGAGAGGCAGAGCCCTGCAGGCAACCGGCTTTTCTGGCTTAGTTCAGCCAATGGCAGGCACAGGCAAAGCCTGGAGGGCAGGAGAAACAAAATATCCGGAGTACTTCTGCCCCACTGTCTTTTTCCTGCAGGGCAAAACTGTGTGTTCAGGGCTCCCATTCCCCCGGAAAACCCTTCCCTCGTAGCTCCTGCCAGGAGATGGGAGCTTCTCAGAGACCCCGAGGATCACACTAATTACACAAAGCTTTTCAGACAAACTCACTTCACTGCTTTTGGCTGAAGTCTCCATGGTCTGCTTTGTTGGCCTCCTGGAGGCCACAGCTTCCTGACCTTCATTCTCACTTTCTCAATACTCATCTAAGCTCTTATTCCTAGATTAAACCACTTTATTCCCAAATTATTTAGAATAGCTCTGTTTTATTGACCAACGCCAGACTAATACACCATATAAGTGTATTTTAAGGGCCACTGCATCAAAATCTAGCCAGTGTGCCATCTGAAATTTGTACGACATCCCATCTTCTCTCAAAGTAACTAACATATCGAACCATCAACTGTGAATTGTCCAGTTCAATATCGTTCCAACCCTTTATTGCTTATCTTCTTTTACTATAAAGTCAGGACAGCTGAAAACTCATCTTCTCAGACTCTCTCACCTCTAGCAGTGACCATGGGACTCAGTCCCATGCAGTGAAACACAAGTAAAAGTCAACTGGTGCTTCTTTCCAACTTTCTTCTTCCACTTGTCTGGATCTTTGGTATTGCTCAAAGTAAAACAGCCATTGGTTATGAGGGTGCTACCAGAGGACAGGAAGAATTACCTTCCTTGATGGTATTCTTCTCAAGCTGTTTCCTCTCACACTCCTGAAGCATCAGACAAATAATCCCATTAATTGTTAAACCACTGTTTGTCAGCTCTTCTGGGATTTTCTGCCAAATGCAATCTCTAACTGATACAATTTGTATAGAGAAGAAACTGTGCTTTTTAAAAAAAAAAATCAGATTAGCTTAAATTTACTGAGTCTCAAAATACACTCCCTGCTGGGTAAAAGCTGTGTGTGTCTTCTCATTTCTCCATTGTAATCATTATTTAGAACAATGCGTCTTTACCAAGCATGAAAATAACTTTCTTTGCAGTTGGAGTTTACAAAAGAGGCATGTTGCTAGTAAAGTCAACTGAAAATTTAATTATATTCTAACGTACACCAGAAAAAGTTACTATTTAAAGTAACCTGTTGGTGAACATTTTTACAATGGAAACGCTATTTTAATTTATCTTAAATCCAAATATTCAAGTATCAGACTAGCTTAATGTGGCACCGGAGTATAGGACTCTATTTTATAGGCTTTCATGTGGAGCTAAGAATTACGTAGAAATATATTTTCTTTAGAAAAGGATATCACACAGGTCAGTATACATGGAGGTGTCCAGAGTCTATAGAGTAAATGCTCCCATCTGAGAGGCTTCTCAAGCTAAGGAGCAGATGTCATGCTGCTGGATGCCCCCAACTGCCATCAGGGAGTATCAATTTCTCCTTCCCCTTTGGTTCTGCCATCCCAGTGAATGCAGCACACTGAACAGGTTCAGATGGTGGAGCCAGGCACCCTGCTGTTGGTATCTCAGAAAGAATTCTTCCTTATTTCTCCATCTCCCATTCCTTTATCTCTCTTCTTGATAAGCCAGCAAGCTGCTTCTCAATAACATCTCTTATACAGAAGACTTTGCCCAAATAATACACGTCCTGTCTCACTGAAAGGAAGTTCTTCTCCACCAGGCCTTGCAGGAGAAAAGAGAAAAGAAGGAAAAACAAAAGCAAAAGAATACAGCGATTTCCCCTCATACAACACTCTGGCACGGTGCCTAGTGTTTTACACTCGGCCCACTGCCAAATTTTTTAGCTAGTCTTAAGTCCACACTCTTTGACTCATTACTTTAGGCATCATATCATTCATTCTCAAATAAATCTTGCTTAAAATGCTACATCGACCAACTTCAGTTTATTCAGAAGCTTTCTGCAGCTCTCTGTGATCTACCACACCAAACTTCAACTCTTCTATCTGGTCTTTAAAGCTCTTAATGGTATTTATTCGTCCCTCTGCCCTACCCACGTTTATTTCCTAGGCCAGCCAAATATCAAATCATCTCTCTTGCATTATTTTATATGCTTTGGCTTACAAATAAAAAAAGAAAATCCACACCGTTCCATTGGCTTTCTTAAGTGAAGAAGTCTAGAGAGACAGAAATTAGAAGATTTATTCAGTGTCTTCACAACATCATCAGGTACCCTGGTTTCTTCCTCTCCTCTCTAAAATCCCAAACCCAAAAGCCCACCCTCATCAGAGAGCCTGTCCTCAGGATCACACTCCTCTGCTCAAGACATCATACACAGCAATGACCAGGGCAAGAAGAGAAGGCATTTCTGCCTCTTGTTGTCTTCTAGACAAGTAGAGCTTTCCCAGAAGTCCCCAAAATGTCCCCTCATGACTCCCTAGCTACTGTATCACATATCTATATCCAAACTTGGCAAGAGAAGAGGGACCACCAGGGCTGTATAAAGGAACATAAACACCTGGAAAAAGAAACTGGGTCTTCTGGCCTGGAAAAAGAGGGAATGGCTGTGGAAAAGTCAACCACAACATTTGCAATATCTCACCTTGTTCTTATCCCTATAGATCACCCTCATTCCAATGTTTGTGCCTTTGTTCTTGATTTCAACAACTTATGCCCTCTCTCTTCCTTTCTGTCTAGACAAATGTTTTCCATTCTTAAAGATCACAGAGATGTAAGAAAGAAACACTGACAGTGAAAGATCAAACAGCTGAAGGCACATAACCAAAAAAAGGCCAAACTGGGATTAAAACCCAGAACTTTCTAACCCCAGATCATGTGTGCCCCCTTCCACCCTCTAAGACCCACCTCCTCTGTAAAATCTCCAGTTGTCCTATCATTTTCTCAATTTTGTTTCAAGATAGCAACTTGATGCTAAGCAGTTAACTTCTTTCTGTCCCAAATTCCTACTATGATAATCAAAGAAATAGAAAATATGAGAAAATCTGTATCAATCCTGGGAAACATGGAAGGGTGGCATGTTATGCAGATGGGTGGGTTAAGGACAGGATTTATCAGTGGGCCAATATATGGGAAATAATGGATACAATTTCGCAGAAGCTCCCAAAGTCAGAGCAGCTCTAAATGGGAAAAGGTAAACTATGGACTACACGAGAACGAGAAAACCCAAGCATTTCCAGAAGTATGCAAGTAGCTGTATGTGGGGCAGAGAGAAACCAGTGGACATCACTATCAGGCTCAGCTTGGATAGACAAAGGGGCTGAGAAAAGCAAGGGCACTGTGCTAGAAGAATGTTAACAAGGACAACTGTGATCTTGGAAGAAGTGGGTCAGGACCCACCATTTGCTACAAAAAACATGGAAGAGAAAACACTTGGCCTAGCAGTTTGCTTTTCTTTTAGAGTTCCCAGACCCAATTCCAATTTGGTGGGGGGCGGGGGGGGGGGTTGCTCCTACATAATACCAAGCAATTCTCAAACACCAGCAGAGAGTCTGAGAATTCAATTCAATTCTGACACTAGCATCAGATTCCACTGGTCAAGCGTTCAATCCTTGACTGCCCGCCATCTCCCATTTCAGATGCCAGTTACAAACCCCAGGTCGTTACCTGTGTTACTGACCAACCTTCTACAGATTGGAGGTTCCAGGGACCTCCTCAGGTTCAATTAATTTGCTGGAACAGCTCACAGAACTAAGGGAAATGCTTACATTTACCAGTTTTTTAAGGGATAAGATAAAGGATACCATTCAACAGCCAGATGAAACCAGATGCACAGGGCAAGGTCGCGAACAAAGAACATCTGTCCTCACAGAGCTTGGAGCCCAGCTCAGTGGCACATAAAAACGTTTATGTAAAACTCTCTCAAAAAAGGACCAAAAAGCTGTCCTCTTGAATTTTTATGGAGGCTTCGTTACACGGTCATGATTGATCAGGTCACTGGCTGTTTCAACCTCCAGCCTCTCTCCCCTCCACAAAAGTGGTTAGACAAAGGGCTGGTCCTCCTACTAACCAGCCTCCACCTTGGGTGGGGTCTAAAAATCACTTTCATTAATCATAAAACACTTACTTTACCTTCATGGATCTGGAGCATTTTCAGGAACTGTGGATAAAGACCAAACATATCTGAGAAGTATATTTTGGTCATCTGAACGACCAAATATATATTTCTTATACATCATTATATTGCAGCTTCCTTGCCCCATGCTTGTCTCCTTTATTCCCTCCAGTAAAATTAAATCCCTATTTATCAAAGGAAAACAATAGAAAATATAAACTTTTCTTTGTGTCTTAGATTAAAACATTACACTGGGACACACATGTCAATCCCAGTAATTGTTAAGCATAGATATCAGGAAGAACAAATGGAAAAATCTTACTGGATGAAGAGAGTCAAGAGGCCAAAATATAAAGACCCTACAAGGATTTGGAACAAAAAAGTTTTAAGGAACCTCTTATAAAAAGTAAAGGAGAATAATATAAAAATCTATCTTTTGGATTTATATTAAAATTGGAAATGCCATTTCATTTCTAAAAACAGAACCACCTAAGGTCAAGGAAGATTGCTTTCTGATGAAAATAAAATATACTGGAGCTAGATGGACTACTGCAGAGAACTAAACTAGAGAATTAGAATGAGTTTGAAAAACTTCCCCCAAAGTCAGAGGAAATTGATAAAAAGATATATGTCATGGGAAAATGTAGGAGACATGAAGGATAAATCTAGGAGACTACATGTCTTAACTGTAAACCAGATGTCAGCTGGCCTTCTTGCTCCTTGGGGATCTAGGTGTAATTGGTTTGGGCCATGCTATTTCTATGACCCATGAAAGTCCAATGCAATCCCTTCCTTTTCTGTTCACTAGAGGTTTAAGCCCCCAGTGTCCCTGTGGCCCCAATTTCCATATTTTGTCTCTACTTCTTGCCATATAAACCTGGACTCAAACCCTTAACCAGCTCTACCAGAATTCCACCCAGTATTAGATTAGTACACGGTTGACCCTTGAACATGCAGGGCTTAGGGCTACCAACCTGCCTCAGAGTTGAAAATCCATGTATAACTTTTGACTCCCCAAAAACTCAACTACTAACAGCCTACTACTGACCAGAAAGCTTACTGATAACACATTTTGTATATGTATTATATGCTGTATTCTTAAAATAAGACCCTTTTCTTAAAATTTTCACTATTTCTAGGTGTGTGTCTCATCTGTAAATTTTTTCAAATAGCTACAAATCTTCAAAAAATTGTTCAATATGTTTATTGAAAAAATCCATATATAAGTGGACCTGTGCCGTTCAAATCCATCTTGTTCAAGGGTCAACTGTACTTGAGACTCATGATCGTTTGCCTTTTCAGTGTTTCCTACCCTTTTTTCTTTCTCTCATCTCTGTTCCTCATCCTCTTCTAAGAAAATTTCCCTCATTCATTCATTCATTCATTCATTACATATCCATTATGCTGGCAATACAAGACAGACAAGTCCCTGCCTTCATGGAACTTACATTCCAGTGGAAGATAGAGAAGACAAGTAACAAATATAAAATATCAGATAATGTATTAGCTGTACAGGGCTGCCATAACAAATTGCCACAAACTAGATAGCTTAAAAACAACAGAAATTTATTCTCTCACAGTTCTGGAGGCCAGAAGTCTGAAATCAAGATTTCGGCCAGGCCATGCTCCTTCTGAAGTCTCTAAGGAAGAACCCTTCCTTACCTCTTCTAGCTGTTGGTAGTGGTCAGCAATCCTTCCCATTCCTTGCCTTGTGGCAATATAACCACAATCTCTGCCTCTGCCTTCACATGGCTTTCTTCCCTGTATGTCTCCTCTGTGTCTCTGTAGCACTCTCTCTTTATGAGAACATCACTCATTGGATTTAGGGCCCACCCTCATCTAGTACAACTTCATCTTAATTTGATCACATCGGCAAAGGTGCTATTTCCAAATAAGGTCATATTCATGGGTACCAGTGGTTAGGACTTTGTTATGGGCTGAATTGTGTCCCCCGCCCCACAATTCTTATGTTGAAGTCCTAACCCCCTCGTACCTCAGAATGTGAATGTATTTGGAGAGAGTGCCTTTAAAGAGGCAATTAAGGTTAAATGAGGTTACTGGGGTGGGCCCTAATCCAGTATGACCTGTGTCCTTATGAGAAGAGGGGACAGGATACAGACACGTGCGGAGGGAAGACCATGGGAAGAAAGAGGAAGAAGAGAGCCATTTACAAGCCAAGGAGAGACTCCTCAGAAGAAACTAACTTTGCCTACATCTTGAAGTTTGACTTCCAGCCAAACTGTTGTTTAAGCCCCCCAGTGTATGGTATTTGTTACAGCAGGTCCTAGCAAATTAACATAGATTTCAAGATATCTTTTGGGGGGGACACAATTTAACCCACAAGAGGTAGTGATACATGTTATGAAAACAAATAAAGGAGTAATCGAGTGAGAAAGAGGGGTGGGTAGTGGAATTCAGTTCTCTCTATCTCTAATCACAAACGTGCTTACCCCAAACTATCAAGGTGTGTAGCAAAACAAAGAGCTGTTTCTATAACTGGATCTACTTTCCTCGGAAGAGGATTAGAAAAAAAATAGCTAATCGCTTCTCGGCCTTTTGGCTAAGATCAAGTGTAGAAAAAAACAGCTAAAAGTTCTGTTAAATTGCATGAACAATTATTCAGCACTGTCAGACAGTGTGCCAAACTTTAACTACATGATCTCACTTGATCCTTATAAAAACCCTATACATTGAGTACTGTTATTTTCTCCATTTACAGATGGGCAAACAGAGGCTTAAGCGAGTCAAATGGCTTGCCCAAGTCCAAATAGCTAGAACCTATATCTTCTAACCCCAAAGTCCCCTTCTCAACCACTCTTTATAGGTTAAAAAGGAGGGCTTGTTCTATAGAACTTCTTTGGGGGTCAATAATTTCTTTGAAATGTAAGAGTTCTGTGTAACTGCACACCAGATATATGTATGACTTACCACATTTCTCCCTGTTTTCTGTTTTCAAATATGAAAGTAACTAATGGAAACACTTAGTGTTACATTAAAAATCAATTTCTTTTAGCCATGAGAAAGACCCAATGACCCATGTATTCTCAAAGGCAAAGTCAGGCCTCCTCCAAAGCCAAGCTCTTTTTCAGATACTTTGCCTCCCGTGACACACATCCTCACCATACGCTGAACTCACTGGGGAGCTACCAGTGCGGGCAGATACCTTCAAAGAAGGAATTTCAGTAATCAACCCCACGTCCCCCAAAATACATTTACTAAGCAGCTTAGAATGAAACAGAAACCCTAAAAATGCAGTTAGCCTAGGGGATTTTCAGCTGATTGTATTACTGTGTTGCTGAAGAGGACTAAGGCAGACGAGGAGACACTAAAATCCCCAGCTTAGCAGGTGCTCTTTAGGAAACACAAAGCTGGGTCTTCTAAAGGAATACAGTCACCGCAGAAACAAGACAAAACAGAAATCCTATACCAAAGACCTGGAAAATGCTCCCAGCACCATGAAAAATAAGAGTCATAATTAAAACAAAGGGAAGTGGAAATGCAGGCGGAGGAACTCCCGCTGTGAGTGATGGAGCACCAGTCACAGTTTCAAACTGGAGACTGGGAGGAGGGACCTCCATTCCCAATCCTTCCCACTGAGTAACATTCATAGCTATTACTTTCTTGCTGTTTGTAGCAAGCCTTTATAGATGTCTTGAGAATACATCCAATATAGAAAAGGGCCTGTTGTTTTGGCTTTCTTACTGCTAAGCTATTGATATTTTAGGAGAGTAATTGAACCTCCCAGTACTAACTTGTTTTCTCCATGAACTAGTATCCCCTGAAGATAAGTGAGTTTGCAGGGCATACACGAAAGTAACCATAAATCCAGTGCCGAAATGGCATTTGTGCTTATCAGCCTTTGAGGGGGAAGGAGGCAGCCTAGCTGTAAAGCATTTCCTCCGGTTTAAATTTGTCCTGGCCTCATCTTACACACATACGCACATCTTGCAATTTGGCATTTTTTAAGAACGAGGACAAAAAAGCAGATTTATTTTTGCAAACTAACAAGTGATATTTCTCCAAGAGAACTGCCGTGATCTGTTTGCCTGCACTAAAAAGTTGCTTTCATCCCACACAGTCCAGCTGTTATTTTCAGGTTGCTGAAATAATGAGCAACATTAAATAAGAGAGTCGAAATCAGTCACCAAGACTCACAACCACATTTGGTCCCATACAAAGAGCCTTACTGGGAATGACAGTGTTCCTCTTGGCCAGTGCCCCCCCCTCCTAGCACCTACAACAGCCCCCTTGCAGCACTATCAGGCTGTTAAGGCAGCTGGGAACAGCAGGGATGGGTGTCCCCCACCCCCAGCACTTACCACACATAGAGAAGAATAAGTCTTTTTTTTCCTAAGTTTATTATTTATTTTGAGAGAGAAAGAGAGCACAAGCAGGGAAGGGGCAGAGAGAGAGAGAGAGAGAGAGAGAGAGAGAGAGAGAGTCCCAAGCAGGCTCTGCACCATCAGCATAGAGCCTCATGTGGGGCTCAATCTCTCGAACCATAACATCATGACCTGAGCTGAGATCAAGCGTCGGATGCTTAACTGACTGAGCCACCCAGGCACCCCAAGAAGAATAAATCTTTTTGTTGTTGTTAATGTTTATTTATTTTTGAGAGAGAGAGAGAGCGCAAGGGGGAAGGGCAGAGAGAGATAGAGACACAGAATCTGAAGCAGGCTCCAGGCTCCGAGCTATCAGCACACAGCCCGGTGCGGGGTTGAACTCACGAACCGCGAGATCATGACCTGAGCCGAAGTCAGACGCTCAACCAACTGAGCTACCCAAGCCCCCAGAGAGAAGAATAAATCTTAATCTGTCATCTCTCTGATATTTTCCTTCCTGCCTCTGCGGCCAAGTGGCCAGTACCTAAGTTAATGAAACGGCACTTGTAACAGACCACACCTCTCCTCCAGACAGGTGCCACCCTCCTTCTAGCCACGTGATCAATTCTCTTAAGACAGTCAGTTCACTGCAGTCATTCAGCAACCTTACCTCAAGTGCCTATTATGTGACAGGCCACGTGCTATAGGTTATAGGTTAGGGCTAACCATGTTATCAACATTCCTAACCATGTGGTCCCTGAACCTCAGGAAGCTGACCTTTGAGTAGGAGAGGTGGCCAGTTAGACAAGCAACCACAACAACACGGGCCATGGGGAACAAGGTAAGGATGGCCCCAGAAGAACATACCCAGGGCAGCTAACCTCTTCTGCCTAACCGCAGGAGGGGCTTGTAAGAGGGGCTTGTAAATTGAGACCTAGAGGATGACTAAAAATCATTAGATGAAGGTGGCAGGAGTGTTCCAGGCAGGGGTGACGACATAGGTGAAAGTTCAGGAGAGAAGAGGCGAGAGTGGGGTGCAGTGATTAGAGAAATTTCAATATGTCTGAAACATGAAGTGAAAAGGAGCCGTGGCTTCCCACACTTCCTTCCACAGCTCATTCTACTCTCCACAGCATTTGTTTCCTCAAACTTCAGGGGCTCCCCTAACGCAACAGTCATTACCTCCCCCCTCACTCTCAGAACATCGTATCACCCACTGTTTTATACATGAAATAGAGGCCACTAGACAGGAACTCCCTCAACTTTCTGCTACCAAACGTAGAAACCTACAGACATCTGTGCCTATCCTGAGTGCTTTCCCCAACCTGATCCTTTACGGTACGATTGATGCCTGCTTCTCAGGTAAGGCCAATCCCTTGATGCTTTGGATCCCATTTTCCTCTGTCCCCACCCCCAGAAACTTACTTCTCAATTATTCCTACTTTCTCTTATATATTCAACCTCCTCCCTCAAACAGACAATTCCCCTAAGATCTCCAATATGCTCAAATTTCTCCCATTTAAAAAAATGCCTCCTTTTATACTATATCCTCCAAGTAAACAGTAACCTATCTCCATCCTCTGCTTCAAAGCAAAACTTCTCCCAAGGGTTGTCTACATGTGTGATCTCCACCTGCTCAGCTCCTCGTCGTTCTCCAATTCATTCTAACCTGGCTACTACACTCATTCAAATCTGGCTACCACACGCATACTAACCTGGCTACCACACGGCGACTCTTACTAAAGTCACGAATGACATCCACGTTGCTAAACCCAAAGGGGACATTTTTCCGTCTTCACTCTCTTTGTTATCTCAAGAACATGTGACACTGTGATCCAATCAATTTTTAATTCTCTCTGTCCTTGGCTTCCACAGAACACTCCCTTCTCCTGTTTTCCTCTTAATATTTCTGTTCATTACTTCTAAGTGTCCTTTCCATAGTTTATCCTCCGCCAAGCCATTAAATGTCTGGATTCTTCAAGACGTGGTTTGGGGCCTTCTTGTATTCCCAGTTCTGTCAATGTAAAATCACAACCATGACTTTGATCATCATCTTCATACAGATAGTTCATAAATTTCTATCTCTGGTCCAAAGCTACGGTAGGTTTCAAAGCTGTGTTTACATAAATCCACCTACCTGATATTTTGCCTCGTTGTCTGAAATGTACTTCAAACTCTACATGTCCAAAACTGAACTCAGGACCTCCCATGCCCTTCCTTCCACACACATATGCATACTCAAACATGGTCCTCTTCAAGTATTTCCTACCTCAGCAAATGGTACCATCACCCATCCATTTTCTCAAACCAGAATTACAGGAATCCTCTTTTATACTTCCCTTTCATTCCTTGCTTTCAACTTAATACTGAATCCAATTAATTTTGCCTGTAACATGTTTACATATGGGTGAATACAGGTAAAGAGAAGTTACTAGAAGTATATACACCAAAATACTAATTTCTACATCCCTGAATATTCTTTTTTACATTTTCTAAAATGTCTTCAATCATTTGATAACCAAAAGAAGAAATAATTGCTTTTTTTACTAAAAAGTATGTCTTCTCGTTATTTTATAACAAGATTGTTATGAAATATGATGACTGTACTGTGTTCATTCCATTCATTCATCAAAAGATCGATAGTCCACCGTGTACCACGCACTGCTTAAGCCCACAGGGAACACAATGATGAGCAGAAACAGACTCTGTTCCTGCCCTCATGAAGGAGAGACCGACGGTAATCAACAGATGAAAAGCACCACGTTAAGAACTATGAATAGATGGTATACGGTACCATAAACCCCAAGAAGGAAACCTCACCTGAGATGGAAGAAAAAAGATATTGCAAGTATTGGTGGACGTCCAGACCTCTTATTTAAAACATTTTAAATGAAAAGGCTGTAAGTTTTCATCAAAAACCAAATTGTAATAATCTGTGGGTTACGTGTGGTTTTCTATTAGTCATGTCTCTAGTCCCTTCTATCAGGATGAATAGTAAGTAGTCGCTTGAACTTCTAAAAGTGTCAGATAACGAACAACCTGAAGACAGAGTACTTGGCAAAATCAAAATTATTCTAAAACAATAATTTTGTACGCCCTCTCGTGGTCTTTCCAAAAGGTGAAAATCAAAAATAAACTTTTAATGTAACCGTAAGAATTATGAGAAGACAGAAATTCTAGCAGAAGTAGAAATTCTAGTGAGCCAATCCCTGGAGAGATGGTCTCCTTTACTGTGTTTCCTTGGTTACCACTAAAAATTGGTGAAAGATACGTGGGAACAGTCAGATTTTATGTGAAAGATGTGACAAGACAAGATCAAACTTACCTCAGATAGAGTTAAACAGACACTATCAATCTCATGGTCCTGCCCTTCCCAATTTATACATTTTGCCAATGTGCAAATGACTTAAAGATGCATAAAAATTTGGCTTCTATATGCACTCTCAAAAAATGCTAGACAACAATAAATTAATACAGATTATCATCTCATCTGGTTTTCTAATATTGCTCTCCTAAAGCATTTTAAAGGGTCAGTGATTTTTCAATTCCTTAAATCATTTCGGCCAACATTGTCACTTGCAATAAATTGCTAGAAGCCTAACTTTGCCATGTTCCTTTCCTTGATGAAAATGTAAATCTTTCCAAACATATTGATTTCATCGTTGTAAAAACAGAGCATACCGTCTAGCATTTTGCAAAGCTCTAAGTCACATTGTATGATGGGAATCTTAAAGAGAAATGCCACCACTTTGCCCATCATTATCATTTCTCCCTTCTGGAGAAGTGAAATGGTCCTGGGCAGTGCACCAGAGCACACACCGGGGATGCACACCAAAGGTACTGGCCATTCTTGTAAGAAGACTTCATGATTGGAAGCCCAAATGACAGACAGCACTGTGACACTATGGACTATTGAGCTGCTGAATGTGGGGACAGAAATGAATGTTGATTAGCGTCTGTTTCCTCTTTGGATGAAGAGAGATGATGCTAAGGCAATTCTTTTTCTTGCCTTTCCCAGAAAGATGAGAGAAAAGGCAGAGTGTCATAGTTAACGACTCTCTCAGCTCCATTACTGCTGGCCTAGCATCTGAGAGAGGTAAATGATATCACTGATTAGAAAATGAATCTTGAAAATGCAAGAGCTGCACAGAATGCTGGTCCAGAATTGTACAGGTATTTGAATGCAAGCTGAAGAATAAATTCATTTAAAATTACCAACCACGAAAATGTACCATTAAAGATGCGCATTTTGGTCCAATGATCATCATTGATAATGCCATTAAATACTCTTTCGTGGTACTACAGTCACAAACAGTTAGGACATTTAAATATGCACATTATTAAAAATTATAATTCTAGCTCAATTCCCACCAATCCATAGGGATAGATATGCCTTATTTCTACAAATGAGCCTCTTTCTTGGGCTGAGCAAATCCTATCTTAATTGTGTAACAAAGGTGAAGAGAAGTTGTAAGAGCAAAATGTTGATGGTGATGGTCATACTGACATTTCTATAATATATTGGATGTGATAATATAAGGAATTAGTTGCTCCCTGGGTATGAGGTAGACATTTTGAGAGGTGCATTAACTTGCTCAGACTACTAGTATACCATTTAGTAAATTGTATCTCCAGGGCATTAAATAGCATCTTACTGGTCAGGAACAAAGTTAGGAAAATGGGAAATGCATTATCTGCTGTGCTGAGAGTAGTTCATTCACCCCATGAAATCTAGCCCAATGATCATTTAATCCAGTACATTGACAATTTCTAATCTGGTACACAAAATGTGTGTGGTATATATCTTTGTCTTTGGTGCACTGAGATAAATGTTCCCTGTGATAAGACATGTCTACAAATAACACCTAGGACAGCCATTAGACCACAAAGCCTGAACAAGAGATGGTTAGAACTAATGGATTTTGTATCCATCCCCTCTCTATCAGCCATGTCTTCGGTCTTCCTACTCCTTTGTGGACAAAGCTATCAGATAACTTCCTCAAGATTCTTTCCTCATTCAGTGAGGACCTAGCCCCAAAGGCCGAACCAAGTACACACAGCACCCAACAGACACAGCCGTGAAGAAAATTCTGTGACACACGGGTTGCACTTGTGCTGCTTGCCTTGATTAAAATTATGTATCCACTGAGACGTGCCAAACCACAGCCATTTCATGGTTTGTCAATGAACATCAAATAACAGCAAACAAAGGTAAAATGTAGCTCAGGTCAATAAAAAAGAAGATAAAAAGGAATAAGATTACAAATATATGACAAATACAAAAAAAACATATATTTGTGACGGTCTTGATGCTGAAATTGCATGGGTGGCCAAGGAGAGGAATTCAGGTAAGAAAACCAAGGCTAACAATAGAGTTGGAGCGCCCGAATTTCAATATAAGAAGGGGCCTCAAGGAGTTTCTTTTTCAATCCCATCACTTATCAAACAAAGAAGCTGAGGCCCGGAGGGGCAAACAATTTATTCAAAGTCACATGGATCACTAGTTACAATGAGAGGACTAGAAGCACAAATCAGTTCTGTCTTTCCCTCTTTAGCATGAAACAATGGCAATGAAATGCATAAATGGAGGAAAGTGGTTCCTGGTCGTAGAGAAGCGGAGCTGATCTTGTGACAGTTTGAGGATCTTGCCTTAGACCCCTTCAAGGACACTATACCATACTAAAAAAAAGCAACAACAAAAACAACAACAACAACAACATGTGCATAATGAAACTCTATTTATACATAATCTTTAAAACACAATTCCAATGTATTAATAAATTCCCTGAAATACAAACTCACGTGCTGTGTGAGACAATGCAGTTTTGTGGCTCTGTTGCTATACTGTGTATTTAGCCCAGGAAAACAAACAAAACAATACTCTTCTGTGAACAGAGCCACCAGATTGTATTATTTAATACTCCTGATAGATGACAGTCATTTTTCCAAGAGGCATCTGGCCAAGATTGCAGGTCTCCAAGAGTGCCTCAACCACACTCAATCACTGCATCTCCCTCTATTAAAAAACTGGATTGAGATTTCTAGAACTCACAGCAATCAATCTGCTTGATTAATGAAATTTTTTTAAAAAGCTTTTGTTTTCCTGGCACTGGCTCTCCAAAAAATTAGATGCTCATTTCCTCCTCCATTTGTGGTTCTAGGAAAGAGAGATTTGGTGATAAATATTTATTATCTTCCAATTCCTGTCTCCCTCATGGTGGGGTTATTGCTTTATTCAGTTCCAGAGCTAAAAACAGTGTCTGCCATGTCATTAATAATAAACAAATCTGGAGTGTGTGTGCAATAATGAATTAGACTCATCCTAGCCCATCTGTGCATGACCCCCATTGGTATCTTGTCGAACAAAGGTTCTGCAGAATCCATAGGTCCTTGGTCCTCTCATTATGGAAGTAATCTGATGGAGGAGGTGAGTTAAGTTGTAAAATGTTATTGTACAAAGTAAGCAACCTTGGGACGCCTCGGTGGCTCAGGTGGTTACGCGTCATGGTCAGGTCACGATCTCGTGGTTCATGAGTGTGAGCCCCATGTCGGACTCTGTGCTGACAGCTCAGAGCCTGGAGCCTGCTTCAGATTCTGTGTCTCCCTCTCTCTCTGCTCCTCTCCTGCTTGTGCTCTCTCACTCTCTCTCTCTCAGAAATAAATAAAAACATTCAAAAAAAACCAGGGGTACCTGGGTGGCTCAGTCGATTAAGCATCCGACTTCAGCTCAGGTCTTGACCTCATGGTTTGTGGGTTCGAGCCCTGCATGGGGCTCTGTGGAGACAGCTCAGAGCCTGGAGCCTGCTTTAGATCCTATGTCTCCCCCTCTCTCTGCCCCTCCCATGCTCATACTCTGTCTCTCTCTGTCTCTAAACAACAAATAAATTTTTTAAAAAAATTTTTAAATAAAAAGTAAGGAACCTCTTCTCCCAAAAAAGTGTCTGGCAATGAAGCAAAATTCTGGCTAGGACTGCCCTGGGGTGGAGGGAGGGGGTGGAGAGAAAGGAAAAATCACCAAGGCTCATTTGATAATGGAGAATCAACAGAACAGCCTTCCTATGGAAATTAAGCAGCTGGAGAGGAGCAAGGATCAGTCTGAACTTTTCCCATTTCCTGGCCAATTTAAAATAGTTTCCTCAATGTACTGGTGAGCATTTTCCAAACTGCTTCATAAAAATTTCACTGACAACATTCCTATTCTTTCCCAACCTTAATTGTTCCCTAGTAAACAACGCTGTATTTATTGTTCTTTACCTCTGTTCTCTTGTAAAAAAAAAAAAAAAAAAAAAAGGCCTCCACACTTCCTTGACCTATTGCTAACATAAGGAATCCCATAAATCCACACTTCTCAAACTTTAATGAGTATATGAACTGCCGAGGAAACTTGGGAATGCAAACTGGTGCAGCCACTCTGGAAAACAGTGTGGAGATTCCTCAAAAAATTAAAGATTGAATTACCCTATGACCCAGCAATAGCACTACTTGGAAATTATCCTAAAGATATAGGAGTGCTGATTCACAGGGGCACTTGTATCCCAATGTTTACAGCGGCACTATCAACAATAGGCACATTATGGAAAGAACCCAAATGTCTATCAACTGATCAATGGATAAAGAAGATGTGGTTTATATATACAATGGACTACTACTCAGCAATGAAAGAGAATGAAATCTTGCCATTTGCAACAACAGGGAAGGAACTGGAGGGTATTATGCTAAGTGAAATAAGTCAATCAGAGAAAGACAGATATTGTATGTTTTCACTCATATGTGGAACTTGAGAAACTTTTTTTTTTTAATTTTTTTGTTTTCAACGTTTATTTATTTTTGGGACAGAGAGAGACAGAGCATGAACGGGGGAGGGGCAGAGAGAGAGGGAGACACAGAATCGGAAACAGGCTCCAGGCTCTGAGCCATCAGCCCAGAGCCCGACGCGGAGCTCGAACTCACGGACCGCGAGATCGTGACCTGGCTGAAGTCGGACGCTTAACCGACTGCGCCACCCAGGCGCCCCGGAACTTGAGAAACTTAACAGAAGACCATGGGAGAAGGGAAAGAAAACAAATATATATGTAGTTACAAACAGGGAGGGAGGCAATCCATAAGAGACACTTAAATACAGAGACCAAACTGAGGGATGACTGGGGGTTGCTGGGGAGACAGGGAAAATGGATGATGGGCATTGAGGAGGGCACTTGTTGGGATGAGGACTGGGTGTTGTATGTAAGTGAGGAATCATGGGAATCTATTCCTGAAGCCAAGAGCACACCATATATACTAAATGTTAGCTAACTTGACAATAAATTATATATAAAAAATGCAGATTCTGATTCTGTACGTCTGAGTGGGACTTGAGATTCTGCATTTCTAGCAAGCTCTCCACCGATGCCAGTGCTGCTGTCTGCAGACCTCCCTTTGAGTAGCAAGACCCTAAACAACTCATCTCTCCCTTTAACACTTCCAAGAGTCAAGCAAAGACAATACATTAAGAAGCGCCCATAAACTATGACAATATTTTAAAATACAGTATATATTTTAGAATAGAGGAATGTGATGTTTTCATCCAGGGTTGCCTCTCAACATGTTGTTTCTCTAAATTATAATTCCCCCCTGACTGGATGCACAGATAAGTCCCACAAACTAATCAAGCCAATACCCATGTGCTCTTGTGAATGGTCCTGCTAGAAAAGGATTCTTGTACTGTTTGGGGTCAGTATGCCTTCTCCTCAACTAGATCATAAGCTCCCAAAACTACAAGGGACATCTAATATTCTATCTTCACAGTCCCTCGCTTAGCATGTTGTCAAATCCAGTGCAACGAATGTTACTGAATACCTACCACATGATCAGCACCATGCTGAGCACTGGAGATGCTGAAAGGAACAGAAAACAATATGCTCTCAAGGAGTTGAGCAGTTTGCATAATACTCTCCCTGAATCGCTTAAATATGGCATAGTTAGCAAGCTAGCTAAAGTCAATACTACTCAGTCAAGACCATTGTATGTTATAAAGGTGAATATATTCATTTCCAATTCTAATATTTTAAAACCATTAAAATATTCTATTTTAAAACCATAAAATCTTCTCCTATGTGAACTCCATATAACTCTTCATTCTTTGGAAACTGTATATCAACTTCAAGACCCATAACTTCTTTGTGAATCCAATGTTCTGTCGTGTTTTTTATACACCACAAAGTGACAGCATTTCAACTGCCCAGGGTAAACAAATGAGAAAAATAGAAAAATAACAACAAAAGGTATTGTTAATTCCTGAGAAGATTTGACAGCTCTAATATGGATGAATTCTCTACCACTGGAGTGGAAAGCATTCACAAACAATCAAAAGAAAGATGTTTTCTCCTACTTGGTACTCAGCAGTCCAGTCACACCGAGGTTAAAAATATAATTTCCATATTCCTTATCTAAGGGGACTCAATCAAGCAAGACTCCTTTCAACCCTCATTGGGACAGGAAGGAACAGATGTAAAAACATCTGCCCTGCTTCAAAATGATGAAAACACCACCGTGATATCAAAGACAGCACCGGGTCACTCCACAAAAGTCTCTAGTCTCAACATGAAAGTGTTTTCTCGACTGTCACTGTGGCGAAAAGCAAGAATGATACTAACATTTTAATTACCAACCCGAAAACCCAGTTATTGGTCTTCTCTGTTCCATTTCACAGCATTATCACCGATATCCCTAATTGACGATTCCTCGTGTGTCTTTTGGGGGACTGAAAAAATGCTTGGATTCTTGACATTTTTGGTGCAGCAACAGTGACATCCAGTGGGTAGCAAGATTAACCCCGAAATTCTGTGCAAACTCAATAAATGAGGGTTAGGATATCCCAAAAAATGTTTTTGGTTATTGGTGGTCATTTACTATGAAAACCATAGGCTTTTAACTCCCTTGGGACAACAATCTATTTAGTTGCTATAGTACTTAACAAAGCAAACTTGTACCTTGTCTAACTGACCAAGACATTGCTACAGTTTCTTCCCAAGTCACTGCCCCCTGTTACAGCAACAGAAACTTGCTAGCCAGAAAAGTCGTATTAAATTAATTTTACAAATAATATTCTTTCCACATTTGCTCAGATTCTCAGTTATTTAATGTCATGTATCACCTGAAATGCTTCCCATTACCAAAAGTTTCATAACATTTAAGTGCAGAAGTGTAATTACTAGGTTTCCTTTGTGTATATTTCCTTTCTGTATACTGTTATGTGCATATTTATAAATATATTTCTATAACATGTGATATATATTTTAAATACATATATATAAGATAAATCTGCACCTCTTGTTCAGTTGATGGCTAACAGAATTATACAATACAAATACAATGTTCATGGAATTCCAGACTTTATTTGAGTAATCTGGTTCTATCATGACTACACGTCATTGTTCACATTTCAGTTTGAAGTCACTTCTATCTAACTTCCGGCAAACAGACACCACGGGAGTGTAACCGTTTTGGAGAAAACAACTGCTCCTCAGGCAGGGTCCCTCGGGCTTAGTGGAAAGAAGTTAACTGCCTAGGCCCTGAGAACCTTTCAGAGGAGACGCTGAAATTGCTGAAATCCCTCTGAAAGTAGAACTAGATTTTAAGGTGTTTTGTGGAGGAAAAGAAAGAAACCAGTGAATCTGATTCATTAGCCCAAATGGGCTCCCTTTGCAAGAAAGAAAGCAGGCTGCGAAACAAAAGAGAGTACTTAGTGATTCATCTGTGTATATATCCCCAAAAAGTGATCCATCAAAAAACAAGATTAGATTCATTTTACAGAAAAATCAAATCTATACAGTTTCAAAAGCAGCAGGAAGCACAGAATTCCTGGGCTCTGCTATTAACACAAGAGGTTTCATAAGGCATTGGAACAGGCCCGTCAAACCTTTTAGACAAACTAAATGACAGTGTATAATGTACATGCCAAAAACCAAAAAAAAAAAAAAAAGAAAGAAAGAAAGTCAAAAGAATGAATGGAAATCAAAACATAAGAGGGTTGCTCCTAAGACATTCAGCATGCTAAGCCCACACTGTCCAATATAGCAGGCCACCAGCTACCTGTGGCTACTGAGCATGTGAAACACGGCCAGTCCAAACTGAGATGTGCTATAAATGTAAACTAAGTCCTGGATTTTGAAGACTTAGTATGAAAAAATATATATAAAATAATTCTGATATATTGTGTATGATTAGATGTTAAAATGATAACATATTAGATGTACTTAGCTAAATTAAAATACCAATATTATTTTACCTGTTCCTTTTTACTTCTTTTTGTTTTAATGTTTATTTATTTTTGAGAGAAAAAGAGAGCACAAGCAGGGGAGGGGCAAAGAGAGAGGGAGACACAGAATACGAAGCAGGCTCCAGGCTCTGAGCTGTCAGCACAGAGCCCGATGTGGGGCTCAAACCCACCAACCGTGAGATCATGACCTGAGCCGAACTTGCACACTTAACCAACTGAGCCACCCAGGCGCCCCTACTTCTTTTTTCCTTAATGTTTTTGTTTCAGAGAGAGAGAGAGAGAGAGAGAGAGAGAGAGAGAGAGGGAGGGGCAACGAGAGAGAGGGTCAGAATACCCGAAGCTGGCTCTGTGCTGACAACAGTGAGCCAGATGTGGAGCTCGAACTCACGAACAGTGAGATGATGACCTGAGCCAAAGTCGGACGCCCAAGCGACTAAGTCACCAAGGCACCCCATCCTTTTTATTTCTTTAATCTGGCTATTAAAAAGATTAAAAGTACATATGTGGTTTGCATTACATTTCTATTAGACAGGACTTCTCTAAGCAAATATACAAGAAGGAACATGTTACTTCACATAGAACTTCTTTTATCATTTTATATACCAACCCATCTTAATATATTTATCTACTCCTCTACTATCCTGGCCTTCTCAAATTCACATACATGATTTAAATATATTTTAAATTAATGATTACATTTTCTGCTACTCTCCATTGGTCTTAACAGGTGAAGTATAAATAAAAAGGCATAATTCAGTGATTAAATTTGCAGGCTCTGAAACCAAATTGGCCAAATTCAAATCCCAGGTCTGTATGAGCAAGTTATTCAAACCTTTTTGTGTCTCCCTTTCCTCAAATTCAATGTGAGGATAACAAGAGAATTATTGAGAGGATAAAACAAGTTAGTAAGTTAAATCATACCTGACATTGCCCAGCTATTATAAAACATTATTAATTATATAGTTGATTTACTCTTTATAATTCATAGCTTAAAAGGGAACCATGAACATCTGATACCTTCAGGTATTCTTAGAACTTTAAAGAAGCATTAAATATATATGCATTTAAAATTTCATCATACTCTTCAAATAGTATGATTTATACAGTAAGCTTTCCTAAAGAAATTACTTGCAATATTGATTATTTCTTCCTTTTTGTTCCTTTTCAAGAAAATTCATAATGTATTTTGACAATCATGTTTTCTCTCCTCATTACCCAGAATTCAAAGCCCAGTCATTTGGACTCTTCATTCTTCCATCTGGAACTAGAGAGGAGTTTCTTCCTATTCTTTCCCTTCCATTCCTAAACTCCCTCCTTCCTAATCACATCTACCATTGTTCAGAGCTCATCCAAGCCCCATCTCTCCCACAAGGCCTTCTCCATCACGTCAGCCTGCATTAGTCTCCTCCAACTCTCACATTACTGCCTATTCATTAATTCAACTAATGTTTACTGTCTGCCTACATCAGAAAGTCAGGCTCCAGGAACACCAACATAAATAAAACACACATGTGTTCCCATCTTCGTGGAAATTACAGCCTGAGTGGGAAGACAGGTATAAAATAAATCCTCATTAAAAAAAATGACTGTCCTGAAATATAAGCCAGGGAACTAGGAGACTAATGTATTCACATGCCCATGTTTGCTTCCCTAACCAAACTGCAAACCACCATATCTTTTATTTCCTTAATAACACCTCCAGGGGCACCTGGGTGGCTCAGCTGGTTGGGTGTCTGACTCTTAATCTTGGCTCATGTCATGATCTCACAGTTTGTGAGTTTGAGCTCTGCATTGGGCTCTGTGCTGACAGTGTGGAGCCTGCTTGGGCTTCTGTCTCTCCCTCTTTCTCTGCTCCTCCTCAACTCACTCTCTCTCTCTCTCTCTCTCTCTCTCTCTCTCAAAATAAATACATAAATATTTTTTAAAGTTATCCTTAAAATACTCCAGCATCCAGTACAGTACTAACCACATAATAGGAGTGTAAATATTGGGTGAACAAAGAAATATAAGCAGTATATTTTATTATTCAGACCCTACTTCTTTCTTTCACATGACCTACCATGTGACTCCCTAAGGTTCAACTTATACCCTTTATTACCACATGGGACAGAGGAGAGATCACTGCACTCAGATGATGTAAGCTACATGGTGGCACCCAAAGCCATCGACTGCACATTTACATCCGTTAGCCAAAGTGTGGTGCAGATATAAGATACTGGGAAATTTGATCCATTCTTAAAACATCTTCACCTCTTCAGAATGCAGCAACTTTTCCCCAAGGTCCTTTTCATATGTAACTTTTTAAAAATGAACTATAACAAAACCCAAACCCCGCAAAAGGAAGAAAATAATAAAGATGAGAGCAGAAATAAATGATACAGAAACTAAAAAACAAAACAAAACAAACAAACAAAAATCCAGTAGAACAGATCAATAAAATCAAGAGCAGGATCTTTGAAAAGATCAACAGGGGGCTCAGTCAGTTAAGCATCCGACTCTTGATTTTGGCTCAGGTGCTGATCTCACAGTTTGTGAGATTGAGCCCCACATCGTGCTGTGCACTGACAGCACAAAGCCTACTTGGATTCTCTCTCTCTCTCTCTCTCTCTCTCTCTCTCTCTCTCTCCCTCTCCCCCACTCATGTTTTCTCTCTTTCTCTCAAAATGAATAAATAAACCTAAAAATAAATCAACAAAATTGATAAACCTCTAGCAAGACTCCTTAAAAAAGAGAGGACCCAAATAAACAAAGTTGTTAATGAAAGAGGAGAAATAACCACCAACACCACAGAAATACAAACAATTTTAACAGAATATTATAAAAACTTATAAGCTAACAAGTTGGACAACTTAGAAGAAATGAATAAAATCCTAGAAATATATAACCTACCAAAACTGAGGCAGGAAGAAACAGAAAATTTGAACAGACCAATCACCAGCAATAAAACTCAATCAGCAATCAAAAGACTCCCAAAAAACAAAAGTCCAGGACCAGTTTCACAGGCCAATTCCACCATTTAAAGAGTTAATACCCATTCTTCTCAAACTATCCTGAAAAATACAAGATGAAGGAAAACTTTCAAATTCATTCTGAGGCCAGTAATCACCCTGATACCAAAACCAGATAAACCAGACATCACAAAAAAGAGAACTATAGGCCAATATCGCTCGTGAATATAGATAGAAAAATCCTCAACAAAATATTAGTAAACTGAATCTGACAGTATATTTAAAAAATTATACACCACGATCAAGTGGGATTTATTCCTGAGTTTCAAGTGTGGTTTAATATTCATAAAACAATCAATGTGATACATCACATCAATAAGAGAAAGGATAAAAACCATACAGTCATTTCAATAGATAAAGAAAAAGTATTTGACAAGTACAACTTCCATCCATGATAGAAACCATCAACAAAGCAAGTCTAGAGGGACCGAATCTCAACATAATAATGGCCTTATATGAAAACCCCACAGCAGGGGCACCTGGGTGGCTCAGTTGGTTAAGTGTCTGACTCTTTTTTTTTAAGTTTAATTATTATTTATTTTGAGAGAGAGAGAGAGAGAGAAAACATGAGTGGGAGAGAGGCAGAGAGAATCCTAAGCAGGCTCCATGCTGTGAGCATGGAGCCCAAAGCAGAACTTGAACTCACAAACCAAATCAAGAGTTGAACACTTAACTGACTGAGCCACCCAGGTACCCCAAGTGTCTGACTCTTGTTGTCACCTCAGGTCATGATCTCGCAGTAATGAGATCAAACCCTGCGACTGGCTCTACGCTGAGCATGAAGCCTGCTGGAGATTCTCTCTCTCTTTCTCTCTCTGTGCTTCTCTCTCTCTCTCTTTCCCTCTCTCTCAAAATAAATAAATAAACATTTAAAAAACCCACAGCCAACATCTTACTCAATGGTAAAAAACTAAGAGCTTTTCCCCTAAGGTCAGGAACAAGACGATGTCCATTCTCATCACTTTTATTCAACATAGTACCAGAAGTCCTAGCCACAGCAGACAACATAAAGAAATAAAAGGCATCCAACTGGTAAGGAAGAAGTAAAATACTCACTATTTGCAGATGATATACTATACATAGACTACCCAAAAGAATCCACCAAAAAAACTACCAGAACTAATAAATGAATTCAGTACAGTTGCAGGATACAAAATCAATGCACAGACATCTGTTGTATTTCTATATACTAATAATGAAGCAACAGAAAGTGAAATTAAGAAAACAATCCAATTTACAAATCCACCAAAAACAGTAAAATATCTAGGAATAAACTTAATCAAAGAGGTAAAAAACCTGTACTCTGAAAACTATAGAACAGTGATGAAAGAAAATCCAAGATGATGCAAAGAAATGGAAAGAAGTTCCATGCCCATGGGTTATAACAAATACTGTTAAAACACCTGTATTACCCAAAGCAGTCTACACATTTAATGCAATCTCTATCAAAATACCAACAGCATTTTTCAAAGAACTAAAACAAGCAACCCTAAAATTTGCATGGAGCCAAAGAAGATCTCAAATAGCCAAAGCAATCTCAAAAAAGAAAAACAAAACTGGAAGTATTACAATTCCAGATTTCAAGTTATGTCACAAAGCAACAGTAATTAAAACAGTATGGTACTGGCATAAAAATAGACACATAGCAATGGAATAGAACAGAACACCCAGAAATAAACCCAGAGTTATAAGGTCAGTTAATCTTTGACAAAGGAGGAATGAATATCCAATGGGAAAAAGTCTCTTCAACAAATGGTGTTGGGAAAACCGGACAGTCACATGCAAAAGAATGAAACTGGACCATTTTCTCTCACCATACACAAAAATAAACTCAAAATGGATTAAAGACCTAAACGTGAGACCTGAAACATAAAAATCCTTGAAAAGAACACAGGCAGTAACCTCTTTGACATTGGCTGTAGCAACATTTTTCCAGATATGTCTCCCAAGGCAAGAGAAATAAAAGCAAAATAAACTATTGGGACCATGCCAAAATAAAAAGTTTCTGTACAGAAAAGGAAACAGTCAATAAAACTAAAAGGCAACCTACTGAATGAGATAAGATTTTTGCAAATGATATATCTGATCAAGGGCGAGTATCCAAGATATATAAAGAACTGACATAACTCAATACCCAAAACACAAGTAATCCAATCAAACACCCAAAAAACAAATAATCCAGTGGAGAAATTAGCAGAAGACATAAAGAGACCCTTTTCCAAAGAAGAAATCCAGATGGCTAATAGACATATGAAAAGATGCTAACATCACTCATCATCAGGGAAATACAAATCAAAAGCACAATGATATACCACCTGACATGGATCAGAGTGGCTAAAAATAACAACTTAGAAACAACTGATGTTGGCAGAGATGCAGAGAAAAAGGAACCCTCTTGCACTGCTGGTGGGAATGCAAACTGGTGCAGCCACTCTGAAAACAATGTGGAGGTTTCTCAAAAAATTAAAAATAGAACTACCCTACGACGCAGTAACTGCACTACTAGGAATTCATCCAAATGATACAAAAATGCTGATTTGAAGGGGCACATGCACCCCAATGTTTATAGCAGTGCTACCAACAATAGCCGAATTACGTAAAGAGCCCAAATGTCCATTGACTGATGGATGGGTAAAAAAGATATGGCATATTACAATGGAATACTACTCAGTAATGAAAAAGAATGAAATCTTACCATTTGCAACAATGTGGATGGAACTGGAGATATTATGCTCAGCGAAATAATTCATTAGGAGAAAGATATCATATGATTTCACTCGTATGTGGAATTTGAGAAACTCAACAGATGAACATGGGGGAAGAGAAGGAAAAATAAGATAAAAACAGAGAGGGAGGAAAACCATAAGAGACTCTTAAATACAGAGAACAAACTGAGGGTTTCAGGAGGGGAGATGGGTTGGGGGATGGGTTAAATGGGTTATAGGCATTAAGGAGGGCTCTTTCAGGATGAGCACTGGGTGTTATATGTAAGAGATGAATCACTGGGTTCTTCTCCTGAAGCCAAGATTACACTGTATGTTAACAAACTTGAATTTAAATTTAAAAAAAAAGGACAGAAGACATGAACAGACATTTCTCACAAGAAGACATCCAGATGGCTAACAGACACATGAAAAGATGGTCAACATCACTCATCATCAGGGAAATGCAACTCAAAACTACAACGAGATATCACCTCACATCTGTCAGAATGGCTAAAATCCACAACACAAGAAACAAGTGTTGGTGATAGAGTAGAGAAAAAGGGACCCTCTGGCACTGTTGGTAGGAAAGCAGACAGGTACAGACACTGGAAAACAGTATGGAGGTTCCTTAAAAAATAAAAAACATAACTACTCTACAATCCAACAATCTCACTACTGGGTATTTATCCAAAAAGTACAAAAACACAAATTCAAAGAGATACATGCACCCCTGTGTTGCGGCATCATTTACAATAGCCAAACTGTGGAAGCAGCCCAAGTGTCCATAGACAGATGAATGGATAAAGAGGATGTGATATACATATATATATAATGGAATGTTATTCAGCCATAAACAAGAATGAAATTTTGCCATTTGCAACAACATGGATAAAGCTGAAGAGTGTAATGCTAAATGAAATAAGAGAAAGACACATACCATATGATCTCACTCATATTCAGAATTTAAGAAACAAAAGAAACGAGCAAAGGGGAAAAAGAAAGAGGCAAACCAAGAAACAGACTCTTAACTATAAGCAACAAACTGATGGTTACCAGGGGGGAGGAGGATGGGGGATGGGTGAAAAAGATAATGGGGCTTAAAGAGTACACTTATCATGATGACAAATAAAGTAAAATGATAAAAAATTAACTGTAATACAATAACCCAAATATAATCACTGTTGTCATATTCATGTAGATCTTTCCAGTCTTTTTCCCATGTATCTACACCCACATATATTGCTTTCTAAAAGTAGGGTCATACAGTACATACATTCTCACCATCTAATTTTCATCTAATATACATAGAATGTTCTTCTATATCACTGAATCTTCACCGATACGATGATGTTTGATGGTCATATAATAGGGATGAGTAATTACTGAGCATTAGTGTTCCTTTTACTCCATAGTTCTCTATTTTTCCATTGTGTTGAGTTCCCCTTCCACTGATTCTCAAGCTTTAGAACAGAGGAGGAAGTAGTTAATAGTAAATAAAATTCAATTCTTCTTCCTACTCCTCAGTTTAACCAAACCGGCAAATCATTGTTTTTTATTACCTAAAATTTGATTTCCCAGCTATGGCAAACAAGCAAGACAACACTCTTCTCTAGCTGTCTTCATTCATGTTCCTTCATTATGAAATGAGATAATGACTATGGAAGCACAGTGCATTGTACTTAAGGATACAGGGCTGGAAGCATAAATAATAGATTTTTCTGACTTAAAAAATAACTGCATGCTGGGGCATCTGGGTGGCTCAGTTGGTTGAGCGAATGACTCTTTTGATTTCAGTTCAGGTCATGATCCCAAGGTTGCCGGATCGAGTTCCACATCAGGCTCCACACTGAAGGAGGAACCTTCTTAAGATTCTGTCTCCCTCTGCCCCTCGCCCCCGTTTGCAATGCTCTCTCGCTCACTCTCTCTCTCTCTCCCTCTCTCTCTTTCAAATAAAATTTAAAAAATAAAAAAAGCATGTTTAAGATACAGCACTAAAAATAACTGCTCACAAAGCCAAAATGTATAGTATAATCCTATTTGGAGGTAAATTATCTATTTTAGATAGATATGGCAGGCTATGCCACCAAATGTTAACAGTGATTAATCCCTGGGTTTAGAACATATGGCAATCTCTGGGGCACCTGAGTGGCTCATTTGGTTAAGCATCCAACTCTCCATTTCGGCTCAGGTGATGATCTCAACAGTTCTTGAGTTTGAGCCCGCATTGGGCTCTATGCTGACAACAAGGAGCCTGCTTGGGATTCCCACTCTTCCCTCTCTCTCTACCCCTACCCCACTTGCGCTGTCGCTTTCTCAAAATAAATAAAAACTTTAAAAAATATTTTGAAAAAAATAACAGATGGTGATGTCAAGTTTCTTTGCTTTTACTTTCTTTTCTTTTTTTAATTTGCTTCCCTATAATTCCTCCCATAGCTGTGTATTTGGTTTTATTACTCTTTTATTAAGTTTTTTCATTTTAATTCCAGTATAGTTAACATACAGTGTTGTATGAGTTTCAGATATACAATATAGAGATTCAACAATTGTATACATGATTCAGTGCTCATCACGAGTGTACTCTTAATCCCCTTCACCTGCTTCACCCATCCCCTCTGCACCTCCCCTCTGGTAACCATCAGTTTGTTCTCCATAGTTGAGTCTGTTTCTTGTCTCTCTCTCTCTCTCTCTCCCTTTTCTTTTCCCCTTTTCTCATTTGTTTCTTAAATTCCACAGATGAGTGAAATCACATGGTATTTGTTTTACCCTGACTGGCTTATTTCACTTGGCATTATAGTCTCTGGCTCCACCCGTGTGATTGCAAATGGCAAGATTTCACTGCTATGTATTATTTGTTTAAGAGATTCTTTAGAAGTATTATCTAAATATGATTCTGTGATGCTGTTGTTCATTTTTATAACTATATGTATTATATCATTTCTTTACTTTATACTTGTGCTCTGACACCTATCAAAAAGGGAGATTATTTTCTAATCCCAAACTTGGATTGCATTAGTTTCCTCAGGATACCATAACAAATTACCACAAACTGGGTGACTTATAACAACAGAAAGTTACTGTCTCACAGTTCTGGAGGCTAGAAGTCTGAAATCAAGGTGTCAGTAGGACCACACACTCTTTTGAAGCCTCTAGAGAAGGATCTGTCCCATGCCTTTCTCTCTGCTTCTGGTGTCACCAGCAATCCTCAGCATTCATTGATCTGAGTTGCCTAACTCCAATCTCAGCCTCCATGATCACATGCCATTCTTCCTCTGTGTCTTCACATTGTCTCCTTTAAAGACACCTGTCACATTAGGAACGCCTGGGTGGCTCAGTAAGTTGAGTGTCTGACTTCAACTCAGGTCATGATCTCATACTCTGTGAGTTCGAGCCCCGTGTCGGGCTCTGTGCTAACAATTCAGAGACTAGAGCCTGCTTCGGATTCTGTGTCCCCCTCTTTCTCTGCCCCTTCCCCAGTCACGCTCTGTCTCTCTCTCAAAAATAAATAAACATAAAAAAATTAAAAAAAAAATAAAGACACCCTTCACATTGGATGAAGAAGGGTCCTAATTATACCTGTAACAGCCTTACTTCCAAATAAGGTCACATTCTGAGGAACTGGGGATTAGGACTTCAACATATGTTTCTGAGGGACACAATTCAACCCATAATACTAATGAAGGAATTGTGTTTTTAATTCTTGTTTCACAACCTACACATGCTAAATAAAATAATGTTCTCAGTTTTTATGTCTTGCTTTTCAAACATTAATATAGTAAATCACTTTAATAGGTCTAAACGTCTCAGAACACCATTCCAGAAGTGTTGCTACAACAGTGTGATTCGTCATCTCTACATAATACATGGGAAAATTATCATCTATACGAAATGAGTTTGAAAACTAAAAGCCCCATGCATTTGAACCATTCATCAGCACCCTACCAGGAACAGATACAGCTCTTGTGTCACTTGGGAGACTGAACATTTCATAATGCAACTCCTTGTGAATTTGAAATAGATTTTTAAAACATTTTTTCCTTCTTTTATCAAGACTAGATTTTGTTGTTCAAACCCATACTAAAGCATCACAAGAAAAAAAAACCACATTTTTTCTTTTATTTTATGCTCTACTCAGAAACAGTTTCTTACAAAGAAAAAGTGGGAAACCACAACCCTTAAGTAATCAAGATGAGCTCTTGAAGAGCAAAAAGCTACTAAAGTCTAAAAAGCAGCAGATCCACCACACTCTGAACAACTTCTAAGTGTATTTGAGCAATCTTTTGAAAAAGTACCTTTTCATGTACAGCTGATGATCATTCTCTGAAAAAGGGACACCCCTATTAAAGAGATACCATTTGAAAACGTATAAAAATCCAGAATAAAAAAACTGCCATATTGTTGTTTCAAAGGTAAGGTTACCATTCCCCTGTCCCAAAAGATAAAGTTTTCTCATGATGGCCTTGGGACCTGTAAGTGATAATACCAAGTGGTTGAGAAGTTCAACCCCAGGGCAGGTCTACCTGCTAAGACTTCATCTTACTGGATTATTCCAATGAGAGATATAATCACTGAGACTTAAGTATTCTGTAATAATAACATATCCATTAGCCAGTGTCACAATAATGCTGCATAACAAACTTCTACACAAATCTCAATGGAATCCAACAGTAAGCATTTATTACTTGCTCATGCATCTATGGGGCAGTTGGGTTTTACTGATATGGGCTGGGTTCAGCTGTGATTCAGGGCTATGAGTTAGGTGCAGATCTGCTCCACATATCTCTTCTCCTTCTTGGAGAAGAAGCTCCAAAGCATAATCTTCTCATGGTGAAAGGCAGGAGGTCAAGGGAGCCAAAGTTAATCACAAAAGCATATTTCAAATCTTTGCTTGCATCACATCCACTAATATCCCACTTACACAAGTCACATGGTGAAACCCAAAATCAAAGGGCAGGGAAGAAGCCTTTGTCTTCCACAAGGCCATGGCAAAGATAGTGAAGAAATGAGACCAATGATTCAAATGACCACAAACAGCATATAAATTTTATTGTACTGAACAAAATATACTCTCCTTGGAAGACACAGTAAATAAAGACCTATCCCTTGAAAGCATTTTGTCCACCAGGAAACTACAAGATCATGATTGCCTACACCCTTCTTAAAGATTACTTTGTTTACTGCTATGAGTATTAGTACACCAAACAATACAGTAAAGATTATCATGATGGTATAATTTAATCTCTATTATTTTGCCTTGAATTTTTATTTACATGTTTATAAATCCTACTGTTACGAAAAGTATTTAGTGATACCTCTAAACTTATTTGAGTGACGCTTTTACTAACCTATTATCTATCAATATTCCTATTTAACTATTTGAAAAGATCTAAATAGTTGGTTTGTTCAAAAATTTATTAATTTTTTTTAAAAATTGGTCGTTTTTACATTCATCACTAATTATTGTAGCATCTTGTTCTTGCAATACCATTTAAGTTTCAACGGATAATATAATTTAAATACATCAATATATCTGTTATGAGTTGAATTATGCCCTACAAAAAGATGTTAAGGTCCTGATGTCCAGGACCTGCGAATGTGAGTTTATTTAGAAATAGAGCCTTTGCAGATGATCGACTTAAGATGAGGTCATTAGAGTGGGCCCTAATCCAATATAACTGGTATTTTTATAAAAAGGGAAATTTTGGACACAGGGACAGGCGCGTAGAGGGAGAAGACTATGGAAAGACTCAGGGAAAATGACATCTACAAGCCTAAGGCTTCCAGAAGTTAGGAGAGAGGCACAGAACAGATTCTCCCTCACAGCCCTCAGAAGGAACCAACACTACCAACACTTTGATCTCAGACTTCCAACCCCCAGAGCCGAAAAATAATACACTTCTGTTGTGTAAGCCACACTATGCTAGGTACTTTTCATGACAATCCCAGGAAACTAATACAACCTAATATAAGGAGATTCCATGCTCTAAACAGAACACTAGATATTAATAATAAATCCAAATTATATCCTTTTTTATTTTACTCATGCCACGTTCATTAAAATTAATGGTAACCTTTACAATCAGACGATCAATGATCTCACACAAGTCCATGAGTGCAAGAAATGACAAAGAAGGAAGTATTTGGCGGTTCGGACTTCTAAAGGCCAAAGACAAAGCCAATTTGGGACAAGTGGCGGAGCAGAAGCTAAAAGCTAGTATATCCCTATTTATCACAATCTTCTATATGCATATTTTTACTTCCTTATTTTGTGTACAGTCTGCCTCCCTGCTACTCCTGTAAAATCTAAGTTCCACGACGGTAGAGATCTTTGGTTTGCTTTGCTCACTACTTCACCTCCGATACTAGAACTATGCCTGGCAATGATAGATATTTAACACTTATTGTTCAAAGGATGAAATAAATCTCTAAGCAGGAATCTAATAATTAAAGCTCCTGTTAATCATGCCACAGCTATTTTTTGTCATGTCTTCACTTCTTCCCTTGGATGACCAGAGATACACACGGGCTTCATTCTTTTCCCTCAGGGAAACCCTATAACAGCTCATTTGCCAACTCCCTAGTCATAAACTGAGAAAGTAGGTCCACCATAAGGAAACCCCCAAGAGGGTCAATTATTTCAATACTGTTCTCAGCCGGCAGTGTTCCTGGGAGAGAAATTCTCTCAGATGGACAGCGAGAACTGCAAGGTAGAGCTGGAAATGCACAGGCCTTGAAGTCAGACTAAACTTGGTTAGAAGCTCAGGTTTAAAAATCTCTCTGACTTGCAGATTCCTCCTATAAAATGGAAAGAATAATGTTTCCTCCACAGGCTGCTGTACCATTAAATGGGATGTATATCATGACCCTAGCATTACTCCTAGTAAAGTGAAAGATTCAGGCACATATCTAAGAAGTGATGGTATCTGCAGCCAGGTGAAGAGGGGCCAGTTCCGCCAAGACAAAATATATGTCACCAATGAGTTGCTAAAAGTTTCCTGTATGATATCTGGCTTTACCTAACGCTGTTGTAAGCAAAATCATCATAGTCTTCACAGTGAGAGCTATTTGCCTCAAAGGTCAAAGGGGAGTTGTTGCTGGTTTTTTCTCCAGTTTCTAGAGACTGCGTACAGATTGCTCTGTTGAATGGTGGCATTAGCTGAAGCAGCATTTAGCAGTTCAACACACGGTTGAGTAAAGCCTGGGGGAGAATTAGATGATAACATTTCAAGGGGAAATTGCCAATGGACAAAAATAGCAAGGAGGCAGGGCAGCCTAGGGTTTAGCAGCAGAATTTTTAAAGAGGCAAAGCCACACAGTCCTGTTCTTTTCAGCAAGTATTCTCCTGAGAGCCAGCTCTTTACTTCCAATCAGTGCTGTAACAGCTGAAGGCTTTGGCCTTTGAAAGCTACAGCAATTGCTCAGAGACAAGCTGAAATAACTAACATTTAATTCTGCATTTGCCATTTCTTCCACTCAGACACAATCGGGCAAATCCTGTCTGATGCTAGAACTAAGGAATACACAAAACTACATTTGCAGATGTTGGGTTTATGACCATAAGACGTTCCAGGAGAAAAAGGTCTGTAGACTATAGCACCCACTTTCACCACCATGAAGATGAATTCTATAAACAGACAATAATTCAGAAGATGGTTATCCAATCTGAGGCAGATCCAAGTCTTCCCACTGCTCACTTCTGGCACTTTCATAATTCTGCAACTCAACACCAAAAAAATGAATAAGCCAATTAAAAAACAGGTTGAAGAACTCTAGAAAACAGTGCACAGGTTCTTCAAAAAGTTAAAAAGACAACTACACTATGACCCAGCAATTGCACTACTAGGTATTTATCCAAAGGATACAACAATACGGATTTGAAGGGGCACAGGCACCCCAACGTTTATAGCAGCACTATCAACAATAGTGAAATTATGGAAAGAGCCCAAATGTCCATCAACTGATGAATGGATAAAGAAGATGTGGTATACATATATACATATACAATGTACTATTTATTACTCGGCAATCAAAAAGAATGAAATCTTACCATTTGCAACAATGTGGATGGAACTAGAGTGTATTATGCTAACCAAAATAAGTCAGGCAAAGAAAGACAAATACCCTATGACTCTAATAATATGTGGAATTAAAGAAACAAAACAGCTGAACACAGGGGAAGGCAAAGAAAAACAAAATAAGATAAAAACAGAGAGACACGCAAACCATACGAGACTCTTAACTACAGAGAACAAACTGAGGGTTGCTAGAGGGGAGATGGGTGGGGAGATAGGCTAAATGGGTGATGGGCATTAAGGAGGGCACTTGTTGTGATGAGCACAGGGTGTTGTATGTAAGTGATGAATCACTAAATTCTACTCCTGAAACCAATTCTACACTATATGTTAACTATCTTGAATCTTGGAAGAAAAAAAAACATTCTTGAAGATTTTAAAAAATGGGCAGAAGACATGAATATTCTTCCAAAGAAGACACCCAGATGGCCAACAGACACATGAAAAGGTGCTCAACATCACTGAACATCAGGAAAATGCAAATCAAAACCACAATGAGGTATCACCTCACACCTGTCAGAATGGCTAAAATCAAAAACACATGTGTTGACAAGGATGTGGAGAAAGTGGAACCCTCTTGCACTGCTGGTGGGAATACCAACTGTGGAAAACAGTATGGAGATTGCTCAAAAAGTTAAGAATAGAACTACCCTATGATCCAGCAATTGTACTAGTAGGTATTTACACAAAGAATACAAAAATACTAATTCAAAGGGGTACATGTACCCCGATGTGTATAGCAGCATTATCAACAATAGCCAAATTATAGGCACAGCCCAAGTGCCCATCAACTAATGAATGGATAAAGAATATATGGTCTGTGTGTATGTATACACACACACACACACACACACACACACACACACACACACACTTACAGTGGAATATTACTCAGCCATAAACAAGAATGAAATCTTGCCATGTGCAATGACATGGATAGAGCTAGAGTATTATGCTAAGTGAAGTAAGTCAGTCAGAGAAAGATACCATATGATTTCACTCATATGTATAATTTGAGAAACAAAACAAACAAGCAAAGGGAAAGAGAGAAAGAGAGACACAAACCAAGAAACAGACTCTTAACTATAGAGAACAAACTGATGGTTACTAGAGGGGAGGAGGTGGGGGATGAATGAAATAAGTGATGGGGATTAAGAAGAGCACTTGTCATGTTGAGCACCGGGCGATGTGTGGAAGTGTTGAATCACTATACTGTATGCCTGAAACTAATATTATACACACTGTTAATTAACTGGAATTTAAATGAAAATTTCAAAAAACATAAAAAATAAAAATAATTTTGCAAGTGTTCGCAAGAGGTTATGTATTGGCCTGAAAAAGTGAAATTCAAGTAAATACATTCTGCTATTTATTAGCAGTTCCAGGGAAGTTTTTAATAGAGGACATTCTTTGAGCTCTTCTTTGCCCCATTTATGAATAGACACATGACTATTATCACCAAAAGTCAGATGTGACAATTTTACATGTGACTTCCTCTTGTCCCTTAGCTGTTGGAAATGGTTTTACGACCAAGCATTAAAGCAGCTTAGCTATCACCAACCAGATACGGTTATTAAGTAGTTTAAGACTAATAGCTTCAGTACACTTTCCCTCTAGTACCTCATTAAAAGAAATAACCTACGTTAAGTCTCTATCACTGGCATGGCACCCAGAAGGTGCTAAGTGAATATTAGTTCACATTCACAAGTACACTTGTGTCCCTCTTCCCAAATCTATCAACTAATCTTGTTCTTCACATCGAACCCTTCCCAAAAATGCTCTTATTGATGGAACACCTAGAAGGGCCTACCATGAGGGCCACTACTTTCTCATATCCAATCTTTCAGAAACTCACCTGGCTTATATACCATCTCTTAAGAACAGGTTCTTTGCTTTCTGAAGTACCACCAAGTAATATAATAAAATAATTGGCATTAAGGTGAAAACAGTAAAATCCTAAAAGCAAGCCAAAAGAGTGTTAGTACCCATCAGTGGAAGTTAATATGCCTAGTAGGCAAGAGTTTCTTTGAACATGGGGAAAAAAAACTAAGAGCTCAGATTATCTAAATGTACCAAGAGTTTAAAGAGTTACGTATAATACTGTCTTAGAAATTAACAATATATGTCCTTAGTCAATTCAACAATACTCCATACTCAAACAGAATATAAATACCAAAGTAGGACTTTCTTCTTCCAGTAATCGTATGCAAGTTATTCAGATCAAACCATCTTTTGAAAACAGGGGGAGGTGGGCTGGATAAAATTGTCTTAATCACCTTAAAAGCATCAAATTGACCCAACGCGGACTAAATTTTGGATAAAAGACTGTCCAGAGAGGGGCACCTGGGTGACTCAGTCAGTTGAGGATCCAACTTCGGCGCAAGTCATGATCTCATGGTTCATGAGTTTGAGCCCCACAGTGAGCTTGCTCCTGTGGGCACAGAACCCACTTTAGATCCTCTGTCCACCCCTCTGCCCCTTCCCCGCTCACGTGGGTGCACACACGCGTGCGCGCCCACACACCAGCACATTCTCTCTCTCTCTCAAAAATAAATAAATGTTTTTAAAAAAAATTTTTTTAAATAAGGCTGTCCAGAGAGATAAAGTTATTACTGGAGCACCAAAGCCACTTTTGTCCACAGGGCATTTACCTACACCACACTGTACAATTGGTCTAGAGGAGACAAAAATCAAGGTCTAGTGTCAGCCAGGCACAGGCATTCTAACAGGAGAGCCTCCACATATTGAGCTGTGGTCTTAAAGGATACACAACCATATCTAAAATCAACCTCTGGTTCCCAAGACCAGGAGACTAAAGTTCTACCCTGGCAGAGGAAAAAATGAATAGGAAAATGATCCATGATACACTTTGCCACAAAAAAAGGCCTCAAATGGATATGCACCTGGGTCAACTAAGGAACCTGGGTTGAGATCATCTCTGGTTGTTAATGTGTCTGAGCACCTGGCAAAATCAAACCCAAGGCATCCCTGAAGGAGGGCACATTCCTCCTAGGCTTCAAAGAACTTCACAAATCAGAGACCCATAAGCAGTCAACGATGACAAGGGACACAGGAAACAAAACACATTAATCAGAAAAAGTATAAAAATAGACAGCAGAAACAGATGTGCACAGACTTCAGATACTGTAATTATCAAAAAGAGATATCAAAATAGCAGTGTTTAAAGAAATACATAACAAACTGGAAAATATCTGCAAGGACAGGATGTTAAAAGTGACAGAGTAGGTTAAAAAAAAACTTTTAAAAATAAAAAACTCGATTCTGAAATTAAAAACTCAACGGACGTATTTGGCAGCGGACTGAACAGAGCAGAAGGGGAAAAATGTGACCTGAAAGATATGGCGAGAGAAATGAAAGAGAATAAAACCCAAAGACACAAGAATGAAAATGAAAGAAAAGGGAGTGATAGATATGGAAGACACAGTGAGATGGTCTAAAATATATTTGATCCAAATTAAAGGGGAGAAAGAATGGAGCAGAGGCATGCATCAAGAAATATTGGCTGATCATTTTCTAACATGAATGACAGAATCAAGTACCCAGAGAATTTCAAACAGGACAAACGAAAAGAAGTCCACATGTCAACGCATTATAGAGAAAAGGTAGAAAATCAAAGGCAAAGAGAAAAAAACTTTTAAGCAACCAGAAGAAATGATGGCAGTTACACTTTAAAGAATGGCAATTAGATCAAGTTGTCTTCAACAACGAAAGCCAAAACCCAATGGAATAATATTTTCATTGTGATCCATGGAAGTAACAGGTCACCTGCATATACCAGATGTGCCCTTCGAATGTATTTTTAAAAGACTGAATTGTACACTTTGAAGAGGTGAATTGTAGGATATGTGACTTATATCTTAAGTTGTGTGAGACAGAAAGACAGGAAGGGAGGGAGGGAACAAAAAGAACAAAAGCCAGCAAAAGGGGAAAATGGAACCCAGAAGAAACAGAGAATGCAGAGAACAGAAGATCTCAAAAAATGTAATTAAGTCTCAGAAAGATAAGAGAAGATATTACAACCATAAAGTAAGAAGAGAATGGCATTTCAACAAGAAAAAGTCCTTGGAAATTAAATTTTTATATCCAAAATTTTAAAAGTTAAATGAGGGATGCCTGGGTGGCTTAGTCAGTTAAGTGTCCAACTTTGGCTCAGGTCATGATCTCACGGTTCGTGAGTTCAAGCCCTGCATTGGGCTCTGTGATGACAACTAAGAGCCTGGAGCCTGTTTCAGATTCTGTTTCCCCATCTCTCTCTCTCTCTATCTATCTCTCTGCTGCTCACACTCTGTCTCTCTCTCACTCAAAAAAAAAATAAACATTAAAAAATTTTTTAAGTTAAATGATTTACATAATAAAGTTAAAGAAATTTCCCCAGAAAACAGAACTTACAATCACAAAGGCATAGAAAATAGGAGGGGAAAGACCAAGAAACATAAGAGGATCAATCCAAAAGATTCAATATCCAATCAATTATGATTCCAGAAAAAGAGAAAAAAAATCACAAGGGAGGGTAATTATCAAGATACTAATACATGAAACCATCCCAGAGTTGAGGCACATATGCCTATAAAAGAGGTCTTCAAGAATTCAGCACAAAGAATTAAAAGAAGACACATACTAAGGCTCATTATATTAAAATTCAAAATGGGGAAAAGACAAGACTCTAAAATGATGTAGATAAAAATACTGTAAGACTTCCTAACAAGAGATTCTAGAAGACAACGAAGCCATGCCTTCACAATTGGGAGGAAAAATTATTTCCAAACTAAAATTTTAAAACCAACCAAATTACAAATTAAGTGTGATGTTAGTTGTAGATCTCTTGAGACACAGATTTCCCAGGCATCCTTTTTAGGAAGTTACAGGGGAAAAATATGTTCTAGTCCAAAAAAGGGAGTAAGCTTAGAAAATATCACGAGATCCATAAAACAAGAGATTCAATGCAGGGACATAGCTAGACGAGTCAGGAGGCCGACTGTGCAAGGGCCTTAAAACCCACCAACCAGCAGGGGAGAGAGCTCTGGGGTGAGATTCCGGGAGAAAAAGTCAATTGTGTAGACTTCCATGTGGAATACAATTTTGATAGGATATATCATATAAAGATGTGATGGAGCATGCAGAAAAAAGTTTAAAAAAAGGTAATAAAAATAGGTCAGTTATAAACTTCAAGAAAAACAATAAGTCATTCAAGAAAAGAAAAGTAACCACAGATATAATTCCGGCTCGGTGGTAAACAATATTTAATATAGTTGTAATAATGTAAATACTGACTCTTGGTCATCCAAAAATAGTAACAAAACCGTAGTGGAAAAATGAGGGAAGGTCAAGTGTATGCAGCATGTATTATGTGTATGAATAATATGAAAATTTTTTTCAGCTACCCACTGCAGGAAGTCAACAGACTGCTGTCAAGTTAATAAATCAAAACAATACCTTTTAAATTATTTAGAAATACAGAGGAACATCAGAAACATAATTGTTTAAAGTGATTGCCTTTGAGCAGCAGACATATGAGGAGAAAAAGCTTTTTATACAGTGTAAGTTTTTCAGTATTTTTTGCTTTGTATACTATGTGCATGTATTACATTGATACAAACAAAAATGTAATTTAAAAATATTTATAAAGGAAAAAAGGAAATCCAACCGTGTCCCATTTCGATTAAGTTCCTTAATTAAGGGGTGGCTGAGTGGCTCAGTGGGTTAAGTATCTGACTTCAGTTCAGGTCATAATCTCGTGGTTCGTGGGTTCAAGCCCCATATCAGGCTCTTCGCTGACAGCTCAGAACCTGTTTCACATTCTCTGTCTCCCTCTCTCTCTCTACCTCTCCCTGCTTGTACGGTCTCTCGCAAAAAGAAATAAACATTTTTTGAAAACAGTTCTTTAATTAATAAAGAAAAAGAAGATATTTAAATATGTCCCAGAGGATATTAACTTCTAGGGCTTTGTTGGGGCTTTTGTGGGTCGTGGGGACAGGTAAAAGTAGTAGACATTCTCCCGGGTGATTTCTCTAAATTATTGCATGAAATCCTCACAATAACCCTACAGGTAAATATTATCATTCCTACTGATATAAGAGGAAACTGACTCAGAGAGTTTAAGTAACTTATCCACAGCCACAAAGCTGGAAAGGGCCAGAGCCAACATTCAAACTCAGATCTGTCTGTCTTTAAAGTCTGTATTTTTAAAAAAAATTTTTTTATGCCTATTTCTTTTTGAGAGAGAGAAAGAAACAGAGACAGAGTGCAAGTGGGAAAGGAGCAGAGAGGGAGACACAGACTCTGAAAGCAGGCTCCAGGCTCTGAGCTGTCAGCACAGAGCCCAACACAGGGCTCGAACCCACGAACCGTGAGATCAGACCTGAGCCGAAGTCAGATGTTTAACCGACTGAGCCACCCAGGCACCCCAAAGTCTGAACTCTTAATGCTGTGGTATCCCAGCTATCAGAGATAAGACCGCACCTGACCTCCTCCACGTCTGCACCCAACAGCTCACTAGGGTCCACTCCTCTGCCTTACTGCGTCCTGTCACTTCTTCCTCAAAACCTACAGTTAACCAGGAGAACATTTTTCAGCTAAGTACTAAGGAAACAAAACAACACATTACCTTATAATGAAAAAAGGCTGTCAAATTGTTAGGTTTTTTGGCGAGGATGTGGAGAAAAGGGAATCCTCATGCACTGTTGGTGAGAATGCAAACTGAGGAAACCGCTATGAAAAATGGTATGGAGGGTCTTCAAAAGGTTAATAGAAAATGCCAGGAGCACCTGTGTGACTCAGTCAGTTAAGCTTCTGACTTTTGATTTCTGTTCAGGTCATAATGTCACAGTCATGGGATCGAGTCCCACATCGGACTCAGCGCAGAGCATGAAGCCTGCTTGGGATTCCCTCTCTTTCCCTCTCTGTCTGTCCCTCCCCAGGTTGTGCTCTCTAAATAAATAAACAAACAAACAAACATTAAAAAAAGAAATACCATACAATCAAGAAATTTCACTTCTGGGTATTTGCCCAAAAAACCAAAAACACTAATTTTATTGACACTATGTTTATTGCAACATTATTTACAATAGGCAAGATATGGAAGCCCAAGCATCCATATATAGATGAATGGATAAAGAAGTGACAGAGATATAGATATAGATAAAGTTATAGACACAGATATACAATGAAATATTGCCCATAAAAAATGAAATCTTGCCATTTGCAGCAATGTGGATGGATGTAGAGGGAATTAATCTAAATGAAAAAAGTCACACAGAAAAAGCTAAATACTACATGATTTCAATGTATATTAAATCTAAGAAACAAAACGAGCAAACAAAGACAGAAACAGAGTCATAAATAAGAGAACTGGTGGGGTCCAGAGGAGAAAGATGTAAGGGAGAAGGGTAAAATAGGTGAAGGCGATTAAAAGGTACAAACTTCCAGCTATAAAGTAAATAAGTCACAGCGATAAAAAGTATAGCATAGGGAATATAGTCAAAACTATTGTAATAACTGGGGCACCTGGGTGGCTTAGTCGGTTGAGTGTCCGACTTCGGCTCAGGTCATGATCTCAAGATTGGTGGATTCGAGCCCCGCATCGGGCTCTGTGCTGACAGCTCAGAGCCTGGAGTCTGCTTCAGATTCTGTGTCGCCCTGTCTCTCTTCCCCTCCCCCACTCATGCTCTGTTTCTATCTCAAAAATAAATAAACACACACAAAATTTTTTAATATATTGTAATAACTTTCTATGGTGACAGGTGACTATGCTTGTGGTGAGCATTTCATAATGTATATAATTTTTGAATCACTTTATTGTACACCTGAAACCAATATAATATTGTATGTCAACAAGACTTACATAAAAAAACAAAACAAAACAATAAAATTAAAATAAAATAAAATAAAATAAAATAAAATAAAATAAAATAAAGAGACTGATGCCCCAGAGGCACAATATCAAATACAGAAGAGTGAATCTAAACAAAATGGATGTGAACCCCAGTGGGCTGAAAACCTTGTAACCAACAAACTCTCCCCATTACTGTTCTTGCTCTCCTCAAAGAAGCCTTTGCCATTGTTCTTGGAATTGTTAACTGCTTGCTTTAGTCCATTTCAGCTCAAGTCTGGATTCACCTTGGCTTGGTACTATTTGCCCGGGTGGAACAGGCAAACATAGCCTGATACATACAATTTCCAAATATATGATCTTTTATCTATGGCCTAGGGTGCCAGAAAATGGCATGACAAGGCCCAATCCCTGTTTTATTATGCAGGTGGCCATGGTGATGAGAGGAACAGATTTTGAGATTTGTTTATGAATATTATAAATTTGTGATTATGTACATATAGAAAAACTGGGGTTGATAAAAATTTGGTCAAAATCTTTCCTATCAGAGTCAGGCTTGCTGTTGTACATTTCCGCACTCAAGTTGTGGCCATGAGATGTAGCCCTTAGAATCTCCTAAAATCTTTGGGCCAAACTATCTCCACCACCTCTTGGTGGAGATAGTCCACCAAGTCCTTTAGTCCAAGGGGGCCGAGCCAATAGACTGGGTGGGTTTCATTTAGTAAAAGTCTTGGTGATAAGCTTCTCTAAGTCTTTTCTGCGAAAAGTCAAAAGATGTCAGAAATTGGGGCACCAGGGTGGCTCAGTCGGTTGAGCATCCAACTCCTGATTTTGGCTCAGGTCATGTTCCCAGGGTCATGGGATCAAGCCCTGCATTGGGCTCTGTGCTGAGCATGAAGCCTGCTTAAGATTCTCTCTCTCTCCCTCTCTGCCCTTCTCCCCCACTCTCGCTTGCTCTCTCTCTAGAAAAAAAACAAGAAAAAAGATGTCAGAAATTAAAGTCATCAGCAGCGCGCAGAACATTTAGTTTGGCCAGCACAGTGTGTTGAAAGCATCTGAGGGGCACCTGGGTGGATCATTCGGTTAAGCGTCCAACTCTTGATTTCCACTCAGGTCATGATCTCACAGTTTATGAGTTCGAGCCCCACACTGGGCTCTGCGCTGACAGTGCAGAGCCTGCTTGGGATTCTCTGTCTCTTCCTCTCTCTCTGCCCCTCCCCTGCTCATGCTCTCTCTCTCTCAAAATAAATAAATAAATAAACTTTAAAAAACTTTTTTTAAATAAAAGCATTTGAATCTCACTGCCTTTAACTGGAGCTCACCCTCTTGAGTTCACCACATGCTCACATAGACCACTCCTCTCTATAATAGGAATCAATATTAAATACTTTCCTGGCCCTTTTGGCATTTGAGTTTGAGAACCACTTCAAGGGTTGTTGACCCAATTTATTTTCTCATGTGAGAAAAAGGAGGCACACTTATTAGTTTCCTATGGCTGCTGTTACTAACTACCATAAACATGGCAGCTTAAAACAACAGAAATCTGCTCACTCATAGTTTTAGAGGCCAGAAGTCTGAACTTAGCATCACCGTACTACAATCTAGCTGTCAGCAAGGTCACACTCTCACCAGGTTCTGGTGGCTGCTGGCATTCCTTGGCTCATGGCTGCATCCGTCCAGTCTCTGCCCCAGTCTTTCACGCTGACTTCCATGTGTCAAATCTCCCTGTCTTACATAAGGACACCTGAGATGGCATGTAGAGACCATGCATATAATCTAGGATTATCTCCTCATCTTAAAATCCACGACATAATCGTATCTGCAAAGATCTTTCTTTCAAATAAGGTGGTATGTCCAGGTTTTAGGGATTAGGATCTGGTCTCTTTGGGGCTGCCGTTCAGTCCACTACAAAGTCCAGATGTAAAACGTCCCCAGCCCTGGTGACATTTCTTGCTCACTCTGCCAAGAACAACTTGGCCAGTTGTCTTACGATCTGTCTGAATCATCTACACCATGTCCATGAACCATCTTTCCTGACTTCTTGACAAGCAGTCCCCAAATATTCTTGACAGTGCATCTCTACTGGAAAATCAAATGAGCAAGCTCCTCCAAGACATGATGGTTATTTATAAATTACAGGTGCCAACGTATGAGTATATTATTATATTATCATACATGCAAAAACAGAAACTTGCAAAAGATGAGTAAGAACTAAATATAAATAGAATTACTACCATTTTCTCCCAACACCCAAATGAGTCATCTCGGCAATTCTCTGAGATACACACATCCCACCACCCAAACCCTCTTGTTGTGCGTTGTCGATCCCCAAAACTCCAAGGAGGGGTTTTAAGGACTGTGGCTTAAGATGGGGAAGCTGAAATGAGTCCTGGGCTCCACTCTGACTTCGTCCACAAGTCAGCTTGGATCTCTGTGACACATCTGGGGGTTTTGCAAATGATATCAATGGGAAAACGTATCCTCTGCAAAAAATAAATAAATAAATAAATAAATAAATAAATAAATAAATAAATAAATAATAATAGGCCTGAAACCCACTTCTTTGGAGCAATGCCTTTTGGTGTGAGCCTCTGAGCGGCCTTTCACGCAGGTGGTACATGACATCACTCGGCCCCAGCTGTTTCTTATTAACTCAGCCGCTCGGCGACAGACAGCCTTTTACAACTTGACTTTTTTAAGGAGACAGCCCATTTTGTAAATCAACCAAACACATTAAACACAGTTAGACTGCCACATTCCACAAATATAAATCGGACAAAGAAATCCTATCTTCCCAGCCTCCTCGAGACACGGATCAAGTTGAAGTTCTGAAGGACAGCAGGCTTGGTGGAGAAGCATCCCTGCCTTGTCACTCTAACGGAAATGGCTGCCGAGCAAGCGCACCTCTGGTGCATTAAAGTTCAAGAAACCCAGAAGCCTATAACCTTCAGCAAGGCCTCGAAACCATCTCCCACACAAGCAGACTCTGGAAATGTGTCTCGTGCCTGCTCGTGATGCCTAATTAGGCCTCGACCATGAGGCTAAGAGGTGGAGAAGAAAAGCCAGGACGCCTGCAGGCGGCCACCTGAGTTCACGGCAAAATGACAGGCGACATATGTGATCCAAGGGGAAGAATTGGACAGTCACACTTCAGTCTTGCAGCCACATTTTTTTTTTTGCATGGGGAGGTTATAGCATCAAGAGTGTCATCTTCTAATAGAAAGGACAACTACACATAATGCATAATTGCCAGTCTAAATGACTTGTTATTTTGATGGCCTGTTTTAAAATGTCTGTAATTGCTTCCAATGAGACTTGGAATAAATGATAAGTCAGCGCAGGCAATCACTAGTGGAGACATAGCATGGCTTTAGAAAACTCAGTACAAATTATTTCGTTATGTGTCAATTTCCACCAATCCCTGATTATGATCACAAGGCATTTGTACCGCTGTATTGGGTATTTCTTCCAATGATGCCCCACTTAAGCAACAGAAAGAATATCACAGGCAGGTGTATGAAAGACAAGGCAGTCTATTTTCAAGGGCAATGAACAGAAGCTGGTGGAGCCTGATAAATTCATGTTACAGAATTTTAGCTTGTGCCAAATCCTAGCCCTTTCTATAAAACAAAACAAAGTGAGGTAAAAGCACACCTCACTGAGAGTTATTGCCGTCGCTCCAAATGAACTTTTTTCCCCTCTCATGTGCTTGTTTGCCAAGTCTTAAAATAACAAATCACTTCTTTATAACAAAATTGTCTCCCTGGAATAATGGGCTTCAGTGTGAGTTCTGATAGAGCAATAGCTCCTCTAAATGACAGCAAAGGCTTGCGGCAGGGATGCGAGGCACATCTATTTCAGGGTTTCCCATTAAAGAGGAAAGCAGTTCGGTAAGAAATGAAGTCATTTCCTGACTCATTGGGATGCCATGTTTAAACCACAGATTTCTGCCTGAGGATGTAGAGGTGGGAAATGTGTGCCTGAGCCTAAAAGAGATGAATCATCCCTTAAGGATTCAGGAAACCAACTTTTTAAGGTCCTTTGCACCCTACTACAACATATCAGATAGGGAAAGAGGGTTAGTGAGAGCCTTCACCCATTCCTTCCATGGTAAGAAGAAGGTCCTCTATCCTACACCCTTGGTTAAAGCCAGTTCCATAAACGATCAGTTTAATTATGGTTAAATCTTTTACATGTGGATGCAACAGGAATAGAAGGACGTTTAGGCATTAGAAATACTGGGAGATGAGGGGAAGATGGATTCAAAGCCTGTTCATTTTGTGTTTTTTTTTCTTTTTAGTTTATTTTAACATTTATTTATTTTTGAGAGGCAGAGACAGAGCACGAGTGGGGAAGGGGCAGAGACAGAGACACAGAGAATCTGAAGCAGGCTCCAGGCTCGGAGCTGTCAGCACAGAGCCTGATGTGGGGCTCAAACCCACGAACTGTGAGATCATGACATCAGCCAAAGTGGGACGCTCAGCCGACTGAGCCACCCAGGCGCCCCAAAGACTGTTCATTTTGCATGTGTCTAAATAGGCGAGTCAAAAATTTTATTAGAAAAAAATTTTAATATTCAGTCTCACTGAATGATCAAAGATACATTTTTTACTTAGAATAACCATGAGGGCGCCTGGGTGACTCAGTCGGTTAAGCGTCTGACTTCAGCTCAGGTCATGATCTTGCAGTCCGTGAACTGGAGCCCCTGATCGGGCTCTGGGCTGACAGCTCAGAGCCTGGAGCCTGCTTCGGATTCTGCGTCCCTCTTCGCTCTCTGCCCTTCCCCCACTTATGCTCTGTCTCACTTTGTCTCTCAAAAATAAATAAATGTTTAAAAAATTTTAAAAAAGAATTACCATGAGATACCATTTTCACCTATCAAATGAGCAAGAGCTAACAAAATAAAGGTGTGTGGATATTACTCAGAGCTGGTGAGGGACTAAAAATTGGCTCAACTTTCTGAAAGATGATTGGGCAACACTTACAAAATCTTTTAAAATGTTCACACTCCTTAACCCCATGATTCTTCTTCTAGAAGTCTTTCTTTGTCTTTTTATATTGAGATATAATTGACATATAACATTGTCTGAGGTGTACAACATGCTGATGTGATGCACTTATAGACCATGGAATGATTACCACTCTAGAGTTAGCTAACACCTCCATAAGGTCACATAATTACCATTTCTTTTTTGGGGTGAGAACATTTAAGATCTATTCCCTCAGCAGCTTTCAAGTATATAACACAGTATTGTTAACTGTAATCACCAAGCTGGGCATTAGACCCCCAAAACTTATTCAACTTATAACTGGAAGTTTTACCCTTTGATCAATATCTCCCCATTTCTCCCACCTCTACCCCCAGCCCCTACTATGCAGGGTAGAATACTCTGTTTCTATGAGTTTGGCTTTTTTAGATCCTACATATAAGTGAGATCATACAGTATTTGTCTTCCTCTGTCTGGCTTATTTCACTTAGCACAATATCCTCAAGGTCCATTCATGTTGTCACAAATATCAGGATTTCCTCTTTTCTTGTGGCTGGATAATATTCCATTGTGTATATACACCACATCATCTTTATCCATTCATCTAAGAGTCTATCTTGAAGCAAAAATCTGATACTTGAACAGAGATATATTCAGAAAACTATCAGTGCAATACTATGTATAGTGGAAAACTTGAAAAGCAACTTAAATGACCAAAAATAGGAGAATAACAATAGTATTGTGGGACACTAATATGATGAAGCATTACACAATCACTTCAAACTATGCTTAGGGATTATCTTTAATAATAAGGAGCCATATCAGTGAAAAAAATCAAGGTGAAAAACTACATATACAGGAAGAAAAAATATGCAAACTCCTAACTGGGTATCACTCTGCAGAATGGTCTGGAACAATCTTCCCCATTTCAATTATACCAGGTCATTATCAATGTCATATTGGTATATTCATACAGTGAACCTCTGAAAAACCTGGTGGTATTTCTCACTGAATTTACATCAATAAGTATCTTCACAAACTTCTCAAAGAACAGTAGAGGTGAGCTGTCTGCTGGTTGACCTTGATTCCAGGCCCATGGAAGTTGACAGCCAATGAGAAGAGAACCATGATGGGAGCAGACAGTCTGCAGACTCTCCAATGGATTATAGTCACCCTTTCAAAAATACTTCTACCACACTCCAGTGTTGCCATAGAGGCCAAAACCCCACTGGATGGATGCTTCTTGAGTTCTAGTTGATTTCTTACAAAATAATAAATATTGGATGGAGATGAGAGGAGGAGTATCAGAGAAAGATATAAACAGAGAAAATCCAGAGAAAGAAGCAAACCAAGTAAAGAAGAAAGATCTAAGAAATGTCATAGAAAAGAAAGAATGGAAAAAGGAAAAGAAAACAATAAACTATAGGAGTGCCTGAGTGGTTCAGTCAGTTGAGCATCCGACCCTATTTCAGCTCAGGTCATGATCCCAGGGTCATGGGATTAAGCCCCGCATTGGGCTCAGTGCTGATCATGGAGCCTGCTTAAGGTTCTCTCTCTCTCCCTCTGCCCCTCTCCCCTGCTCGTGCTCTCTCTAAAAAATCAAAAATAAATAAAAAGAAAACAATGAACTATGGTTTCCTCAAAACTACTGGATTATAGCAAATTATTTTACTAATTTAAAAAATGAATATTTCAAAACACAACTCTAGAAATTGTATCTCCTGGGGCACCTGGGTGGCTCAGTCAGTTGAAGATCTGATTCTTTTGGGGGGGGGTTGGGTTTTGGGTTTTTTTTTTTTTTATTTACATCCAAGTTAGTTAGCATACGGTGCAACAATGATTTCAGAAGTAGATTCCTTAATGCCCCTTACCCATTTAGCCCACCCCCCTCCCACAACCCTCCAGCAACCCGTTTGTTCTCCATATTCAAGAATCTCCCCCCCAAAAAAATCTCCCATGTTTTGTCCCCTCCCTGTTTTTATATTATTTTTGCTTCCCTTCCCTTATGTTCATCTGCTCTGTATCTTAAAATCCTCATATGAGTAAAGTCATATATTTGTGTCTTTCTCTAATTTCGCTTAGCATAATACCCTCCAGTTCCATCCACGTAGTTCCAAATGGCAAGATTTCATTCTTTTTGATTGCCGAGTAATACTCCATTGTGTATGTATATACATGTGTATATATATATATATATATATATATATATATATATACACCACATCTTCTTTATCCATTCATCCATCAATGGACATTTGGGCTCTTTCCATACTTTGGCTACTGTTGATAGGAGCATCTGACTCATGATATTGGCTCAGGTCATGATCCCAGAGTTGTGGGATTGAGCCCAGTGTCAGGCTCCACACTGAGCCTGGAGGCTGCTTGAGGTTCTCTCTCTCCCCTACTTGCTCTCTCTCTAATAATAATAATAATAAACAAACAAATAAATAAATGTTAGGCGATGTATCCCCTAACAATGACTAAGATTTATTGACTGTTCTCCCTATATATTGCTTTCCATGTATCCGGCACTGGTCAAAGAGTCAAAACACATGTGATATATTTACATTGACTCATTTAATCCATATCATTCCCTTGTGGGCTAGGTGTATTTATTGCTACCTTTTATAGAAGAGGAAAAGTGAAGCCCAGAGAGGTTAAATAACCTGGCAGCACTCACAGCCCTTGAGCGGAAGAGTAGGGGCTTGGCTCCAGGGCTTCCTTGCCTATTCTATTCAAGCCACAATGGTTCCTACCTTGTGAAGCCCTATGGTTCTTACCATCAGTCACGCATACTTACCAACTGCAAATGTACAGTTTTGCATGTTTGTGGCATTTCCATCTCAGTACAACATGTCTTCCCAACTAGGCTCTGAAATACTGAATGCAGGAACTGTGAATAATACTTCTTTAAAATCCTCCCAATACTTAGCATCATTCTTCACTCATTAAATAAGATTTAATTGGACCCTCGGCAAAGAGATAACTTTCAAAACAACTATTCCGACAATTTTGCAATCACATAAACTCTACCAACATCTGTGCTAAGAAGCAGTCACCTTTTGAGACTGCTGGAAATTTAAGTTTAGAAAAAAGACGTTAATGCTTTTTTATCTCATTCTATGCCTTTTGACGGATGAAACCAAAAATAATCACTTTGCATCTCCCAAGTACTCCACCCCCGTGAAAGCAGGGGGAGAGTGAGCCGTCCCCAGGACACAAATGTGTTCTGCTTGAAGCAATCAAATAAATCAAGCAACCCCCAAAATATAGTTAAAGCAAAATGACTCAGACAGAGTTCATGTTTTTAGTCACTTAGAATCCAAAGTTACTCTGAAACACGAATAGTTTTTAAAGCCTTACTCATGTTGCTTTCTCTGATAAAACAAAAAAAAAATCCAATACAATTATCTGAATGGTTATAATTTAAAGATTTAAAATACATGCTCAAAACCTAAAATTCCAAATTAGTGCCACTCTTCAGGACAAACTCTAACTAATGATAATGATCTGGTATAAAAGTATCCTGGAGAAACTAATTCCCCACCATTTTCTTTTTATTAAGCTAATCTTAAAAAAAAAAAAAAAAAGACCATTCTTCCATAAGGCTGTCCTGGAGAGAGCATAGCACTATTGAAACTATGCACCTAAAAAGTCATTATTTGGGGGGGGCGCCTGGGTGGCTCAGTCAGTTGGGCGTCTGACTTCTGCTCAGATCATGATCTCATGGTTCATGAGTTCAAGCCCCACATCAGGCTCTGTGCTGACGGCTCAGAGCCTGGAGCCTGCTTCATTCAGATCTTGTGTCTGCCCTTCCCTCGCTTGCATTCTCTCTCTCTCTCTCTCTCTCTCTCTCTCTCTCTCTCTCTTTCTCTCTCTCAAAAATAAATAAACGTTAAAAAAATTTTTAAGTCATTATTTGGAATCAAAAGCTGTTTTCCTATCTCTCCTAGGAGTAAAAGCAAAGTCCTTTTACTAACCAAGACTCTACAATACCCTGCCTATAGATTCCTCTCTGACTTCAGCTCCCGTTAGATTCCCCACTCACTCCACTTCAATCACATTAGCCTTCTTGTTCTTGGAACACAAAAGGCCCACCCCAGCGCCTTTGTACTTGCTATGCCCTCTTCCTAGAATCCAGACATCCATTGTCTACTTCTTCACCTTCATATTCTCACCAAAATCTTCTGTGACCACCCTATTTAATTTATAAGAAACCTGTGGCATGCCCTTTCATATTGCATTGTTTTCTTTCTCTCCATAGCAGTTTTCACCATGAGACATACTACCTATTTCATACCTGCTTGTCTGTCTACCCCCACCAGAAAGAAACCTTTATGAGAATATAGCACTTTGTTCACTGATATTTACCCTACATCCAGAACAGTACCTACTACAGAACAGGCAATAAATATTTGTTGAATTAATGAAGGAATGGATGTTATCTCATTTTATCTTCAGTTAAACCCTATATGGCAGATCTTATTATCCCTACTTTACTGATGCAAAGTGAGGCTCAAAACGGGTTAAATCATTAATCCAGTAGCATACATCTAGTGAATACAGGAGTCAAGATGTGACCCCCACGCCTATTTCCCAAGCCTGTCCTTTTTTTTCATGACACTGAATTGATTGCTTTTCAGAAGTAAATACTTGTCCTTGTGGCTAAAGGTTAAAATCAAATAAAAAGTCCCTAAATCCCAATCATGTGATAGCAAATAAACATAAGGGATTCTGGGAAGATAATGGCAGTGATGGTATATTTTCTTACTCTGCTCAAATCTCCCCCATAAAACCAGATAGAGAAACTTGGCAAAACCAAACACCCACGGACAATCCATAACAAACTAGGTAGCAAGATATTCCCAAACAACAATGTCAGAAGGTGAGGACCTATTTGGGATCAGCATCAGCACAGGATGCACAGATAGTTTGGTGATGATGATGATGCCGCCGCCGCCGCCACCGCCTTTAGAGAATGATAGGAAACCAATCCATTATCTTGAAAAAATGAGGGAAACGAATCAAGTATTTACTGTGCCTTTCTTATATGAACTATAGACCTGGTTAACCAAATGACAGATGAAGGGAAGTGTCTTATATAGAAATATTCTAACTGGGGCGCCTGGGTGGCTCAGTCGGTTAAGCGTCCGACTTCGGCTCAGGTCATGATCTCGCGGTCAGTGAGTTGGAGCCCCGCGTCGGGCTCTGTGCTGATGGCTCAGAGCCTGGAGCCTGTTTCGGATTCTGTGTCTCCCTCTCTCTCTGCCCCTCCCCCGTTCATGCTCTGTCTCTCTCTCTCAAAAATAAATAAACGTTAAAAAAAATAAAAAAAAAGAAATATTCTAACTAATAAACGAAGAATAAAGTGGAGAACTATAACATCACTATTTTGCAACCACTAATCCAGGAGTTGAGCATCTAAGGTTGTTAACATCACAAAAATAGAGACATCCAGACATTATGTGCCTGCTGATGAAAGTTCACAACACAAAAAGAAAGAACGAAAAGAAGGAAGAAGGAAGGAAGGAAGGAAGGAAGGAAGGAAGGAAGGAAGGAAGGAAGGAAAGGAAAGGAAAAAGAAGAAAAGAAAAGGCAGGAGGGAATTAATTGACTCTGAATCTGAACAAATCTCTCAATAGGGATTTCTCAACCTCAGTACTAATGACATTTAGAGCTGGATACTCCTCACTGTGGGTGTCTGTCTGTCCTGTGCATTGTAGGATATGCCAGTAGCATCACCTAGTCTGTTGTAAAAATTAAAGATGTCTCTAAACAGTGCCAAACGTTTGCAGGTAGTAGGGACAAAATCACACCCCGCACCCCATTGAGAGCCACTGCCCTAGATGGAAGTACCAATCCACAGGTTAAAACAAGAGGACACAGGAACACATCAAACTAAACTGTATGGATGCGATCAGTAAAACACAGACTGTGGAAAATGTCACAGATCAAACAACCCAGACTGTCCATGAAAAAAATGTCCAGGGAATAAGATAGAAATGGAGAGAGGAACCTTTAGATCAAAAGAGACTTACTGGATATATCTTTTAAAAACAAGTAAAACTAAGCCATAGGGTTTAATGATACATAGTTCAGTGATGAAACTATAAGAAAACAGAAGTGATTAAAGTCCAGTAGGGAAAGAGGTGGGTGGTTGAGGTTAGGATGGGTGTTTTGGATGCCATTAGGGATTCTTAGGTGACTGGAAAGCTTCTAATTCTTGACTTGGATGTCACTTAAAAGGGTGCTGATCTTATAATAATTCACTAAGGTTTATATTGGTTTTGCCCAATTTTGTGTGTCTGTGTTTTCACGGTAAGAATACATACAGAAGTGAGTAAAAAACATAATAAATAAACAGAAGAATATGTCTTCCTTTCTACTTCACTTGGGTTGAAATTCTGTGGGAAGTGTCCTTGAGAGGAGAACTTGGAATTTATTAAGTTCAGGTCGATGTGTATGTTCCCTTGGCCCAGAGATGTAAATCCTCATCATCGCTTCACAAATGACTCTGAAAATTATAGCAGGACTCGTCACAGCCCTACACAAACTATACGTGTGACATCCGTATCTCGGCCTACTGTTTAAGAAGAGTCTTGCATCAAATCAGCAAATATCTATGAGGGGCTTGTGACCCAGGCAACCTGCCAGGAACCATGAGGAAAGTAAAATGCCAAGCAGTGCAGTGTTAGCAAATGTGAACAAAGCTCACGAGGCTGAGTCGGGATTTGTGGAATGATGACTTTTAGAAGGGTCGGCAGACCCAGTAGACAGACACTCCACAGGTGTACCTCCTTTCTTGCAAAAGGTATACTCCTGAAGAATTCTGTGATTAAATTTTTATGAATTTAATTACATTTTCTCATTGACTTACATTATAATCAGAGAGTGGCTTTATCTACATTTTGGATTAATCTTCAACGGGCGATGGCTCCCAACGGTTTAAGTTTCCCTGCTTCTCTGTCAAGTAGTTAATAGTTTATAAACAAACATTTAAAGGCACTATTTAAAGGAACCCTTGAGTGAATCCTTTTGAACAACAAAGGATTCTTTGGTAACATTAATAAATAATTGTTAGATTGAAGGTTCATCAAGTTTTCTTAAAGTGAAGTGTATCTATCCACAAGACTCCAATGTCCTTTGATAGGATTTCAATGAAATCTTATTGCTTTACCTCAGGGTCAGAATCTATTTTTTTGTGTGTTTTAGGACAACATCTTGCATTATAGATCTCCCCACTTTTATTAACTTTATTATTTTTTTTTTTTTTGAGAGAGGGAGAAAGAAGGAACACAAGCTGGGGAGGAGCAGACAGAGAGGGAGAGAGAGAAAATCCCAAGCAGGCTCCACGCTGTCAGCACAGAGCCCGATGTGGGGCTCGAACTCATAAACCGTGAGATCATGACCTGAGCCGAAACCAAGAGCGGGACGCTTAACCGACTGAACCACCCGGGCGCCCCTCCCCACTTTTTCCAATAGCTTTTAGAAGAGCACTTTTGCAGGGACTCATGGAAAACACTACAAAATGTAGCTCATATTACTGAGTTCTGTGATAAAATAGGACATTGGCTTTCATTTCTCAGCTGAAAATAACAAAACAAAAACACAATGCTACTAAATCCATGAGAAAGGTAACTTGAAATGACTGGCTCACTGCCTGGGCTCTACGGGACAGAAGATGATAAGCTGCTTACTTTAGAACTATCTCATGAAGAGTGTGCCCCCTAGAAATCTCAAGTAGGTCACTGGAAAGTTTGAATTAAGGATGGAGCTCATCGGTCCACGATTCTCACCTTGTCACCACATCTCTCCCCTTCTCCACACGCCTGCCACGACTCCTTCTCACCACTCTGTTATCCCTGTCAACACTAATTCTTAGTCAGCCCTCCTGATAACTTCTCCTGGACAAGCCAAAGAAAGACACTGTTCTCTGTGGCAACAGTATAAAAAGCCATCACACTTCACATTGGTCAGGTCACACTAGAGTCTGGAAAATGGTAAGAGATTCCCAGGCTGCTACAGAATGGGGAAACTCTAGGTCCCCTACTGCTTCTCCAGTTGGTATACATTTTTTTATGTTTATTTATTTTTACGTTTATTTTTTTTTTTTTATTTTTGGGACAGAGAGAGACAGAGCATGAACGGGGGAGGGGCAGAGAGAGAGGGAGACACAGAATTGGAAACAGGCTCCAGGCTCTGAGCCATCAGCCCAGAGCCTGACGCGGGGCTCGAACTCACGGACTGCGAGATCATGACCTGGCTGAAGTCGGACGCTTAACCGACTGCGCCACCCAGGCGCCCCTATGTTTATTTATTTTTGAAGGAGAGAGAGACAGAGCGCGAGTTGGGGAGGGGCAGAGAGAGAGGGAGATACAGAATCTGAAGCAGGCTCCAAGCTGTCAGCACAGAGCCTGAGGTGGGGATCAAACTCACGGACCATGAGATCATGACCTGAGCCGAAGTCGGACGCTTAACCAACTGAGCCACCCACGCGCCCCCCGCAGTTGGTTTAGGTAAAATTGCTCTCACATGTCATCCTGACTGGAATTTGTGGACTGGTTTTAAATATAATAGCTCACCCTGCTGGTTACACACACCCAAAGGGATGTGATTTATGATGAGTTTCAGTCTGAGTAGCTTTGTTATTTCTGATTGAAGACTCCATTTGTTCCTGGAGTAAACGGGTAAGGGTTGGTTCACTTTTTGTTGTCTTCGGTGAAAAGAATATAACTTATAATTGGTTTATTTAGAAAATACACCAGAATAAAAAATGGAATACAGCACAGAAGAATAAATCAAAGGCCACTTTTATTGTAGAAGGGAAAAACAGTGTGTTTGCCAAGTCAATTACTTTTCGTGACTTATAAAACTGCTTCCCAAGGACTAGACATTGCCTTCCAAACTATGCTCAAGAAGCTTCATTCATAAGACACTTATCCGAATGTAGTGATATGGCCTGTGAGTTATAGCTCTGGAGTACCTATGGAATTCTGCAGCTTTGACAGACATTGCACTATAGTCATTGTGATAGGCAAAATTCTCAGATGAACCACAATGGCCCACATCCTTTTAAAATCCCCTCCTCGTGGGGTGCCTGGTGGCTCAGTCGGTTGAGCGTCCGACTTCAGCTCAGGTCATGATCTTGCAGTCCATGAGTTCAAGCCCCGCTTCCGGCTCTGTGCTGACAGCTCAGAGCCTGGATCCTTCTTCCCATTCTGTGTCACCCTCTCTCTCTGCCCCTCCCCCACTCATGCTCTGTCTCTCTCTGTCCAAAATAAATAAAACATTAAAAAAATTTTTAAATAAAATAAAATCCCCTCCTCTTGGGAATGCAAGCTGGTGCAGCCACTCTGGAAAACAGTATGGAGGTTCCTCAAAAAACTAAAAATAGAACTACTCTACGGCCCAGCAATTGCACTACTAGGCATTTATCCACCGGATTCAGGTGTGCTGTTTCGAAAGGACACATGCACCCCCATGTTTAGAGCAGCACTATCCACAATAGCCAAAGTATGGAAAGAGCCCAAATGTCCACTGATGGATGAATGGATAAAGAAAATGTGGTATATATATACAACAGAGTATTACTCAGCAATCAAAAAGAATGAAATCTTGCCATTTGCAACTATGTGGATGGAACTGAAGGGTATTATGCTAAGTGAAATTAGTCAGAGAAAGACAAGTATCATATGACTTCACTCATGTGAGGAATTTAAGACACAGAACAGATGAACATAAGGGAAAGGAAGCAAAAATAATATAAAAACAGGGAGAGGGACCAAACAGAAGAGACTCCTAAATATGGAGAACAAACTGAGGGTGACTGGAGGGGTTGTGGGAAAGGGGATGGGCTCAATGGGTAAGGGGCAGTAAGGAATCTACTCCTGAAATCATTGTTGCACTAGATGCTAACTAACTTGGATGTAAATTTAAAAGTTAAAAAAAAGAAAATAAAATCCCCTCCTCTTGAATGTAGGCAGGACCCATGACTTGCATCTAACCATCAGAATATGGCAAAGGTGGAGCATTTTACATATGTAATTAAAGGTCCTAATCAGCTGACTTTAATTAAAAGGGAGGTTATCCTATGTGGGCCTGACCTAATAGGGTGATCTGTTTAAAAGAGAGCCCAGAGATCAGAAACCTGAAGCAGTGGAGATTCTCTTAGTTGCTGCCTTCAAATAAGCAAGTTTTCATGAATTCTACAGCCTCACAGAAATGAATTCTGTCCCCAAATCATGCTTAGAAGTGGATCCCTCCCTAGTGGAGTCCCCAGATGAGAACGTGGCCTGGCTAACACCTAGATTTCAAGTTTAATGAGACCCAGAACAGAAAATTCAGCTAACCTGTGCCCAGATTTCTGACCTACAGAAATTTGAAGGTAACAAATGGCTTTTGTTTTAAGCCTCTACATTTGTGGTAATTTGTTATGCAGTCATAGTAAACTAATACAGTCATAAAGAATCAACAATGGGATGGAAGTCTTCCACTAAGTAGATCCCTAGCCCACAAGAGTCAGTGAACAGAAAAACAAAGAAATCAGAGCAACACATATAAGAACATGGGATTCCACTCTCACCCACCATCATCTACCTCTTTATGTCTATGAGCAAAGGATCTAAAAGGGAGACCTAATGTATGTTTCAGAAAGGCTTTCCGTGCCCCAGTCTTGTTGGCTGACTACAGACCATCATTCTGTGTCTACATTTTCCTTGCAAAAAGCCCACACGTACAGTCCCTAAGTGCAAAGATTAGAAGAATCAAATACATCGCAGAAGAAATGAGAAAATTCTCAATTCAGTATGAAACTATGAGTGCCAAATTAAAATGCATGCCAATGTCAAAAATCAACCTCCAGGGGTACCTGGCTGGCACAATCAGCAACTCTTGATTTTGGGGTTGTGAGTTTTATCCCCATGTTAGATGTACAGATTACTTAAAAATAAAATTTTTAGGTGGGGGGGGGGTGCCTGGGTGGCTCAGTCAGTTAAACCACCGACTCCTGATTTCGGCTCAGGTCAAGCCCTGTGTCAGGCTCCGTGCTGACAGCACAGAGCCTGGTTGGGATTCTCTCTCTCTCCCTCTCTCTCTCTGCCCCTCCCCCACTCATGCGCACACGTGCGCACACACACACACACTCTCTCTCTCTCAAAATACAAACTTAATAAAATAAAATAAATCTTTAGGGGTGCCTGGGTGGCTCAGTCAGTTAAGCATCTGACACTTGATTTTGGCTCAGGTCATGATCTCACAGTTTGTGAGATCAAGCCCTACTTCAGGCTCTGGGCTGAAAGTCTGCTTGGGATTCTCTCTTTCCCTCTCTCTGCCCCTCCTCCACTCACATGTATGCACACATGTGCATGCTCTCTTTATCACTCAAAATAAACTTCTAAAAATTAAAAATAATAAAACTTGGGGCGCCTGGGTGGCGCAGTCAGTTAAGCGTCCGACTTCAGCCAGGTCACGATCTCGCGGTCCGTGAGTTCGAGCCCCGCGTCGGGCTCTGGGCTGATGGCTCAGAGCCTGGAGCCTGTTTCCGATTCTGTGTCTCCCTCTCTCTCTGCCCCTCCCCCGTTCATGCTCTGTCTCTCTCTGTCCCAAAAATAAAATAAACGTTGAAAAACAAAATTTTTTTAAATAATAATAAAACTTAATTTAATTTAATTTAATTTAATAAAAAAAAAAACCTTCAAGGGCAAAGACCAAACCAGAAATAGTAACAGAGGCAGCAAAGCAACTACTGTCACTGGTGTCCAGATTGGGGAGAAAATAAAAAAAAAGATTTAATGGAAAGAAAAGAAAACTGTTCCTGATATGTATCAGGTACCTGGGAATTGTCTGTGGATGGATGAATGAATGAATGAGAATTAAAAGGAAAGGTTTTATCATTGGAAAAGAGCAAGAAAGGAGAGGAAAATATAGTAGCTGTGAAAAGCAAGAACAAGGACGGCATCAGAGAAATTCTCAGTGCAGCAAGCCATCAGAGTTTATGTAGCCATAAAACAGTGGTTCTCAAAGCGTGGTCCCAGGACCGGCACCATCAGCATTACGTCGAAGCTTGTTAAATATGCAAATTATGTGCCCTCACCCCAGTCCCACTGAATTAGAAAGTCTGGAGATGGGGCCCAGCAATCTGTCTTAAGAAGCCCTCCAGGAAATTCTGATGCACACCCACACATAACAGCCACTGACCTAGAGAAAGGAAAGAATCTCACGGGAATGTTGAAGGGAGAAGCCTAATGATCTTAAAGCTGGCTTCACATTAAAACGAGCTGAGGAGCTTCAATAGTACTGATGCCCAAGCTGGCCCATCACCAGAGACTGGTTTAATTAGTGTGAGGTGGAGACCAGGCATCCAAATGATTTACCAGCTCTCCAAGTGATTCAAATGTGCAGCCAGGGCTAGGAACCTCAGACGTGAAAGTTCAAGCAGCTCAGGAGACCGAGATTCAAGTCTGCTGCACAAATGACCTCTCAAAGAAGGTTGGACTCTCCCTGATGTGGTGTTCCGCCGCCTTCAAAGTATTCACACGTACATTCGCAGCTGTCAACACCGCTATGCTTTTGCACAGGTCAGGGGGACTGCTTTTATTTCAGCAGCACAGAAAAACACTATCAGCCGCCAGCCCTCTTCACTGGCTGCCTGCTCACCCTCTGAGCCGGCCTCATACGAGCAGCACTTCCCTTCCCTGCCCTCCGTGAACGGGGCACCCCTGAGAGACAGTGACTAAGAGGCTGCATTTGCTTCATCCGCGGTGGCAGCAGCCACCCCGGGGTCACTGGCATATCTGCCCCCCAGACCTCCCTCAGGTCCCGGCAGACGCAGGCAGATGCACCGAGAGAACTAGATGTCGGACTGGCAACTTCGAACCACACGACCCCGTGGCCGCTCTCTGGCGACTGTCTTCTCCTGGACCCCGCAAGTGAATGAAGGTCTCCAGGGGGTGAAGAAAGGAAGCACTGAGTCAACCCCAGCTGGGAGGGGACCCAAAAGAGGCTTTCCACTGCTTGGGAGCACATGACCCTTTTTTCCCCAGGGCTTAGCAACAGGGTCAACTGGGTCGACTGTCCAGAGAACCTGGGTCCACTCAGGCCAGCAGGTGAGAGGGAACACTCAGGAAAGGACCAGCCTCCAGGTAAAGATCATAAAGATTCAAACTATTTGCAAACACCAAAGAATCTGTATATGTTTGTGCAGCTTGTAACAAGATTCTCCCCCCATGCCGCACATGTGCGCAGGGCCTCTGGTGGCACGCCCAGCGGAGACTGCGTCACCACTGAATGGCCGAGGGGCAAGCTGACTGGGTGGGCTCCCATTACACGGACGACAAGTGAGAACAAGCCACGATGCCTTGTCACAGAGCCTCAGAAGGTTACAGATAATACATGACAAGGATGATGATGTAACCGGATTCCCCACCGGAAATTGGAGGTTTCCATAAAGCTCAGTTAAGCGTTCCTTAGAAAGGCTGGAAGAACCTCTAAGCACTTGAGAATCTGTACGCATGTTGCCTCCATGAAAACACCCAAGAGCAGCCAAGGGGAGGATGCCAGGGCAGGAAAGGGAGGTAGGGCAGGTGGTGTGTCACAGACAAGTTCTCAGGTTGGGGACCGCTATCTGGGGCAGTGGTTCACAACTGCACGTACTTTTGTTTCCCCCTCCAGAGGACATCTGGCAACGTTTGGAGACATCTGGCTTTTTACAACAAAATAGGGAGGTGCTGCTGGCACCTAGTGGGTCAAGGCCAGGGACGCTGCCGAACACCCTACACTACACAGGACAGTTCCCCACAGCAAAGAGGTACCCTACTGCAAATGTCATTAATGCCAAGGTTGCAAAACCCTGATCGAGAGAGATACCCCTGCAAGAAACAGTAGAGAAGGATAATATTGACAGATTTTTTTCCATAAAGACCCAGATTCTACCCACAGTTTCTATTAGCATCCTAGAAGAATAGAGTTGTTCTCAAGGAGACAGGCAGATAAATTAATCTTGACAGATTATCTCATCTACCCCCAGCTTTCAGGGAACTCAATGTCTAAATCACCCAGGACAAATAATTGGCTAGGCTTTCATCAAATATTTTCAGGACTAAAAACCCCACAGCCTCCCTGTAGCAACTCGTTCCAATGTTTGTCTTCCTAATGGACAAAATGTTAAGTTGACCCATTCAAAATTGCCAACAAGTGACTGAGTTTGGCCTTTAAATAAGGCAATTTCATGTGGTTCAACCTAATAGCATTCCCTTTAACAAAACTGTGTCCTGCTTTCAGAAGCCACTATATTGCATTGACTCTTCAGTCGGCACCCAAACAGTGGTTTTTGATGACAGCGATACCTGGCCATCTACTGTCTGGGACAGCTCCCCTCCCCACCTCCACTCCCTACCCACAACCTTCATACCCAGTCTTGGTCGGTTCTTTCTCTAGAAAAATTATGTGCTTTTTCTCCAGGTCAATTATTACTACTATTTTTTTTTCATCTTCAACTCTAACGCATTTTATCCTATGGGAAGGAGCTGAAATTAAGTTGGCACACTGCTGTACATACAGTGTTGTTTTAGATACAGCCCTTATATTACATACTATACCTCCATTAAAATAACCTGACCAGGGTGCCTGCGTGGCTTAGTCACTTGAGTGTCCGACTCTTGATTTCGGCTCAAGTCATGATCTCATGGTTTGTGGGATGAAGCCCCGTGTTGGGCTCTACGCTGACAGTGCGGGGCCTGGTTGGGATTCTCTCTGTCCCTCTCTCTCTCTCTGCCCCCATTCTCAAAATAAATAAATAACTTAAAAAAATAAAATAAATAAAAAGAAAACAAAATAAAATAGCCTGACCTTAAATTGATGCTCCACACTCAAAAAGGGGAAACTCACAGTTATTAAACGGCTACGATGTACGAGGCAGTGTGCTTCAAGCTACCACCTGTGTTACTAATTTAATCTCTAAAACAAGGCTGTAAGGAAGGTATTCTTATTCCGTTTCACAGATGATAAAACCGAGGAAGCTTGAGAAGGTTAGATAACCTTCAGTGCCAGTGTTTATGAACCAGGATATGCACCCCTATCTTTTGAACACCAGTGCCCACAGTGTCACCATTACCCTCAGCAGACTGCAGAAAGCTCTGGAGAAACTGAGAAAATTTCAAAGTGCCCCGACGAGCGAGCGCATTACATTGTTACATTGTTACAGCTGAACTTACCTGCCCTGTGATCCCTACGCTTTACCATAGCATAGCACCCACTTACCAAAAAAAGAAAATCCACAAAATTATTTCACGGTATATGTGATCTCTTTTAAGATAGCAGCATCCTCTCCTTTCCTCATGTCAGGATTGAAAAAAAAGCCAATAAAACCGCCTGTGAGCTTTTTTTCACAAGAGTCTTGCTACATCCGTCTTCAGCTGAAAACATTATCTGTTGCTTTTCATTCAGCCGTTTCATAAAAAATCATAAATTCTCTGATTGTAGATGAAATCATATTTATTCTTATCTTCTACAAACACTACTTAACGTACTTAAAATTCCCCGGCATGGTAGATGTGCAAAAACGGGGGTGGGGGGTGGGAAGGCGGCGGGAGCATTTCTGAGCAGGTGAAGGGGGAGCTGTGGCCACCTTGTGGATAATTGCTGAAGGGAGCTCTGACGGCGACTCAAGCGCTTGTGACTACAAAGGTGACAAAGGCAGCAGATCCTTCCCTTCCGTCCCGGCATCTGCAAACTTAGTTTGTATTTTCTTTCTGAGTACAGTAAATGGGCACTCACTGAGCAGAGCCACACTCTCCACAATAGATTTTTAAGGTTTCATAAGTTAGGGTGTTAGATGCAGTCTCTAAGGGTCATTAAAGGGGCAGGTCAAATCAAATTACTTTTTCTTCTCATGACTTCTCAGGACTTCAATTCTGCCCATCATTGGCTGCAACCTTGCCCGTATTCTGAAATAAGAATATGTTGTGGACAAACATGTAATGTGGTCATCCTGAAATCAACTAATTTGCTTCTCAGTGTCAGACATAGAGAATTGTCGGGCCCGCACGGAAAGTCACTGGCTGGGGGAACAGAGAATCTGGATTCCACCACGCACGCCACCACTAACCAGCTGTGTGACTTTAACTCATTCCTCCTTAGTTTCCTCATCTATAAATACAGGGATTATAACATCAGGAGGTTTTCACATATGTAGCAACAACCCTTCCCCTTTTTTTCCCCAGAAAGTCTCCAGAATCCTAATATGACAAGTGATCAAAAGAGAGCTGCTATGGCTATGTCCAGACAGGCAGCCCAGACTCATCCACCACTCCCCTCCCGCTCCTTTTTCCCATTCCCCACACCCCTGAACCCACCTCTGCAGAATCCCGCGCATCAGGACTTGAAGATCATCGGACCCAGTGATTTCTAAAGTCCCTTTGTGCCTTTCAGTGTCTAGCAGGCTAAATAACCAAAGGTTTTTTAAAGGCAAACATTTTACGACAACACTTCATAGACACACTTCTACTCTGTCAGCCTACCTGGGCAGACTCTGCACACCTAGCAATTAGAGAACAATTTAATTCTCTATCTCTACATTAAGCTATGTGTCCCTGGCTCAGAATACAAGCAAGGTCCTTTGAAGAGCTCTAGTTGAAGCACTCTTCCAAAGCACCCAGAGTCCTTGTGGCCCAGAATCACTGATTGGTTCCTCCGCAGCGACCCTCACTGGCCTCATGGTGGCCCCTACAGGACATGTGTATCAGGTACCCAAGGAGCCTGATTCATCAGTGTTTGATGTCTACTCAGAACCATATGTGAGCTGATGCTTCCTTTCAACCCGGTGCATTCCCTACTCAACTGGCAACTGTTGCCTTTATTAATGGCCGTCTTCCCATCTGGATGATAAAATGTGTTCCCATATGCCCTTTAGCCCTGAAACCTAATTACCAAGTGATCTAAGGTGGGGAGAACTGTATTATTTTGATGAGCTATGAGGCCCCAAAGGAGGACTTAATATGAGAATTAAATCAACAGAGACTAGATGGATATTAGCAAAATTTCATCATTTAGAAAGATATCTACCATCGAATCATATTTAAAAAACCTTTCAAACAATTACAATTAATTTGTTTAATAATTCAAGCAATTTTTATTATGCATTGACTCTTGTCCAGGCACTGGGTTGGGTGTCAAGGATACCATGAATAGCAAGGCATTGTCCCCATCCTCAAGTCAATGGGTTACCACTGCCACTCATGTAAAGAACTAAGTGAAACACAGCATGATATATACCACATATACTACAAGTGAGGGGAGGAAGGTATAGTGGGATCACAAGGGACAGAGTGCCTACCTTGGGCTGCAAGGCTGGGAGGAGTGACTCCTGAACTAGTTCTTAAGGGCGAAGACTGCTTCCCTTCTGCTCAGTATGGCAGAAACCACTGGTGTTCCTTTTCTCTTGGGAACATGGCCACATTACACTTATAACCTCCCACCCCTGCAGCTTGCAGTTAGAAGTTGCCATGTGACTGAGTCCTGAATGTAAAGAGTAGAGATGTATACCACTTCCGAACATGGCCCATAAAAATCTTCTCCTACTCAACCCTCATGCTCTTTCCCTCATCAGCCATGTGGCTGAATGGAAAGGGCTCCAAGGACCTAGAGGAGGAGGGTAGATCCGCAAGGTGGGAGAAGCCAGGATTCCTGAACGGATGGAACAGAGCCCCCTCCGGGCCCTAACTGTTAAAAGGGGTGGCGGGGAGATACTTAGAATTCCGAGAACCAGGAAATACTAGCACTGGAAAACTTTGCCACTCTTGACTTTATTCCTGAGGCAGTAGGAAACTTTTGAATAATTTTATACAAAGAAAAACATGACTGTATTTGTTTTTATGAATGATCATTCTGGTGGCAATATGGAGCACAGACAGAAAGATGGGTCAAGACTGGAAGCAGAGAGAACAATATGGAGATTGGATCATAGTAAAAGCAAGGAAAGATGTGAATCCACTAGCAGTGGGGAGATGCAACAAGGGAAAGACTCAAGTGCTACCATTAGAAGCAAAGACCCATTAGAACATGACTGTGGCGAGGGGCAGGAGAGTCACGAGCCAGAGACAACTTTTGGATTCCTGGCTTTTGTGAGGTTTAATTCACAAGAAAAGAAAACAAACGATGTTAAGGTTTGGCAGACAGATTAGTGAGCATCTTGGATACTCTGACTCTGACATCCAGGTAGAGATATCTAGGAGATGGTTGGATACATAAGTCTAGAACTCACGAGAGAGAAAAGAACCAATGCTTAGAATTGAGAATCACTTCATTCACACCACTGAATCTGATGAGGTTGCCCAAGGAGGACATGTAAAGCAAGAAGGTTAAAACCCAGAGAATATTTAAGAGATGATAAAGGAGGAAAAACCCAAAGAAAACTGAGACATAATGGTCTGAGGGGTAAGGGAAGAACCAAAAGACTAACAAACAACAAAGAAGCCAAAGAAAGAAAATTTAACAAGGTTTAAAAAAAGGTGTTCAGGGCACCTGAGTGGCTCAGTCAGTTAAGTGTCTGACTCTTGATTTCGGCTCAGGTCAGATCTCTCACCATTGTGAGATCAAGCCCCAAGTTGGGCTCTGAGCTGACAGCACAGAGCCTGCTTGGGATTCTCACTCTCCCTCTCTCTCTGCCCCACTCCTGCTAGCTCTCTCTCTCTCCCTCAAAATAAATACACATTAAAAAATATAGTGTTCAATAAGGCTAACCGCAGTAAAATAAAGAACTGTAAATTACTGACAATTTTATCAGTCAGGGTCTAACCAGGAAAAGAGACACCACTCCACACAGACTGCCATAACAAAATATCACAGACTGGGCAATGGTAATTTATTTTAAACAACAGAAATTTATTTTCTCGCAGTTCTGGAGGCTGGAACACGTAGATCAGGGTGCATGCAAAGCCAGGTTCTCTTCCTGGTTCTCTTCCATGGCTGCCTTCTTGCTGTGTCCTCACATGGCAGAGAGGGAGAAAGAAAGCGAGCTCTCTGGTATCTCTTCTTATGAAGGTACAAATCTCATCATTAGGACCCTGCCCTCATGGCCTCATCCAAATCTAATTACTTCCCAAACACCCTATCACCAAGTACCATCGCAATAGGGTTAGAGCTTCAACAAATGAATCAGGGAGTGGCACAACTGAGTCCATAGTGCTAGATATTTCAAAGAGGCAATATAACACACCAAAGTAGTCACAGGTGATGAAAAACAGAGACACCAAATAGGATATGATGAGCCATCCCAGAAATTATCAACAGGGCTGCAGGATAATGATAGTGGTAAGAGTGGTATTACCTTAGCCCAAATCTGGGTCACCCCAGCTAAAGTTGGAGCACGGTGGGCTGCCCTACAGTAAGTGATGCCACAGAGGGAGGGACCCTGTATGGGGGTTGGAGCCAAAGAGAAGACACAGTCACCACGAGAGGTAACACTTAAAGGAGAGGGAGGGAGGGAGAGGGAGGGAGAGGGAGGGAGAGGGAGGGAGAGAGAAAGAGAGAGAGAGAGAGGAATGGCTTCTCTCCTCCTCCCACCCTCCAATCTTCTGCTAGTGCCACCCAAAGCTGAACCTGCCCAGAAGCCAGAGGGCAAAGGCAGTTGTTCCCTTCAAAACAGAGCTGAGCAGGAGAAAACAAAGAATAAGATCTGATAGCAAACAAGCAAATGAGCTATTCTGACTTTGTGAGGAAGTTGCAGTAAGTTAGTGCAGTATCTGGCAAAGGAAGTTGAATATGGGGAGGTAGAGACAGTGATTGTAGATAATTTTTGCATCAGTACAGTATAGAAGGAGGGAGAGATATATAGGATCATCAGTAGGAAAAAAGTATGCAAGATCTAATGTGAACGTCACGAGGATGGAAGCAACCAAGTGCTGATGGAATATAGTCAACAGAACGGGGGACGTGACAGAAACATGACACAGAGAAAGAATATTTGACAGTGAAAAGACGCAGAGAAGACATAAGTAGACTTAGAAGAGATGATGTTCTTGGACATACTCACTCATTCAGCAAACATTTACTGGGCATCCACTGTGTGCCAGGAGCTATTCTAAGTGCTTGCGATGCACCAGCGAATAACACAAATAAAAATCCCTGGCCTCACGGAGTTTGCATTCTAGTACAAGGAGAGGCAGGAAGAACAGAAGAGAATTGTGTAAGCCACTAGGATACGTAGGAAAAAAATTACATGAGGTCATATCTTCAATTAGTCACGAGATGATATGTTAAATACTACAACAACCCTAAAATGTCAGTGTTTAGACACAATGAATGCTAGTTCCCCCTCCACAGTATCCAGTGAAGGTGTCCCTGGCCAGAAAGCACTCCTCCAGTGACTCAGGGACTTCTTATATTTTGTGGCTTTGCCTTCTTCCAGATCCTCAATAGTCCTCTCCATTCCACCTTAAGACAAGTAAAACGATAGAGAATGGAGCTTGGAAGGGTTTTATGAATCAGGTCTGGAAGTGAAATACATCACTTCTGCCCACATTGTACTGGCTTGAATTCAGACATATGGCCACACCAGACCAAATGACACCAGAAAGTGCGTTGCTAATAGGAAAAGAGAAATGGTTTGCTGAAGAACTAACTAGTGTCTGCCACAAACCTCTTGGCCTCAGTTTTCTCAAGGACAAAGGAGGGAAGGGTGAATTTAATGGTAGTTTGGTAAAAATGTGCGCAGAGATTGAGAGCAGATTCAAAGACACTGGATAAGGGCTGGAACAACTCTAAGAGAAGAATAAACCACTAGGTGAAAGGACTGACCAGAAGCATTGAGGGATTGGCCAAAACTGGAAATCCTAAATGTCTGTTGGCAACAGTCAAATGTGTGATGTCCTTGAGCCTCCAAATTATAAACCTCTAAAACACAGAGCACCAAATGCCTAGCACCAAGCCTGACACACAGTAGGTGCTCAACATTTCTTGGCTGAATGGATGGATACATGAATAAGGTGGGAAAATGCAGAAAACCTTGACCAGAGAGTCACTGGGGTTGACATGAAGTCCACAGGACTCTCACCAATCCCTAAGAAAATGTGCACTTGGAACTATCTAGGCATGTGAAAAAAGGGGTAGCATCCTGACCCTTTTATGTACTTCCTGCTCCTCATGCCTTTGCTTAAGGGTCCTACTGAAAGCAACATTTCTGATCACATACTGAGTCTGGAAATGGCTTCTTTCAAAAACCTCCCTATAAAGATGTTCATTCTAGACCGACAAGTGCCTTGACTTCTCAACTACTGTCCGTCTCTAAATGCAGGGAATTCTGAAGCCCCTCCCGCCTTAGTTTACCCAATCCTCTCGCTTACCTAGGTTCTCCAAGGGAATCCTCCAAGGAAAGTATTCTTGGAGACTTCAAATCAGGACTGCTTTAAGAGCTCAAAGTACTTGGAGCACAAGACAACATCTCAGTGCAGTTCGAGAAGAGTTCCGAAAAGCAAGTCAGGAGTTAACAAGAATCCACAGACTGGTACAGCACAAACACTTCCTACCTGGAGCATTGGGATCTCGATTTAACTTGTTAGAAGTGACCCCCAAAACACAACTTCACCTTGTAGGTGGATCACACAAAACAAACAAACTGGAGACATCAGGATTGGAGGAGAAAGCATTACAGGAGAAAAGCATTTAAAATGGTGTTGCTATAATTTTTTGACAACATAATTTAGAGGCTCTTTCAGTCAAGTACATCTACACCTCAGTCCCTCTCCACCTCCTTTCCCCCATGGTGTTGTGTTGGCTGTCAATTTAGGGAGGGAAGGCTGTTCTTTAAAAGGCTTTTAAATGATATTATAAATTATTGGAATCATACCTAAAAGCTCTTGGAAAGAAAAAAAAAACTAGAAAAAAGAACTCTTCATCTTCTGCTTGTGTTGCATAAACCACAAGGTCCTGTTTTGTTTATTTGTTTGTGTGAAAGCCAGAAGCAAAGATTGAGTACAGTTCATTAAGGTTAAGGGAGAAACGAATCGTCAGCATTGTTTCTGACCTATGGACTGAGGGCCCTCTCTGACCTTCGGTAAGGCAAAATTTCAGGGAACGAGGTGGGTGTCCCTCTTGTTAAGAGTCTCAATGTGTCACCGAAATGTTGCATGCAACCCCAGTCCCACTAAATGCATAAGGAGTGCCTTGCTATTTAAAACAGTTGCTTCATAAAAGAAAGAATTCATCCACTCATAAAATTATCCAAGTAATCATGCCCCTCATTTGTGTGTTAGTCCAAATTTCCATCCATGGTGGAATGGCGGCCTCTGCACCTGCCAGCACCCCGGCAGTGGTGGTGATGATGGCACGTGCAGTTAACTGCACCACTGCCACAACTGTGTCCTCTGCAGTTACTGATGCTCACATAATGACACGTTTCTTATGATCAACATCTTTGACAGGGTCGGCAGGGGTTTTTTCTTATTATGGTTTTTTTTTCTTTTTTTTTTTAAATAGAACTCGTTAATTTTTTTAACATTTATTTTATGTTTGAGACAGAGAGAGAGAGAGAGAGCGCATGAACAGGGGAGGGTCAGAGAAAGAGGGAGACACAGAATCTGAAACAGGCTCCAGGCTCTGAGCTGTCAGCACAGAGCCCGACACCGGGCTCGAACCCACGGACCGCGAGATCATGACCTGAGCCAAAGTCGGACGCTTAACCGACTGAGCCACCCAGGCGCCCCTTATTTATTTATTTTGAGACAAAGCACAAGTGAGGGAGGGGCTGAGGGGGGGTGAGAGAGAAGCCCAAGCAGGCTCCGCACCACCAACGCAGAGCCCAACACATGGCTCAACCCCACGGACCATGAGATTGTGACCTGCGCCAAAATCAAGAATCGGAGGCTTAACTGACTGAGCCACCCAGGCTCAGGGTTGTCAGAGTTTTAAATGATGCAGCCTGTCTCCAGGATATTTGCTGGACTAGCCCCTCCTCTTGTCCACCCAACAAGCCCTTCATCTTATGAGACATCAAATGTTGCCTTCATGCCCTCTGACACATCATCTCGGGAAGGGTTGGGCAGATGCTCTTCCATACTTGAACGTGGACTCGTGAGCATGCATTGCATGGTGCCCATCACTCATTTGGCTGTTTGGTTTTCCCACTGGACTCCTTGGGGAGTGATTTTGTCTTATTCTCCTTTGAATCCCCATTGCTAGCCCTTTAATGTGGGCAGAGAGGCACTTGCACCAACTAAAAAAAGGCTCATCTGACCTGCCCTCTGGGAGAGTGGGTCCCCTTCTCTCACCTGGTCCCAGAGTCAGTGATGTTGGCCTGCAGCTACAGACTAAAACAGAAAGAGCTGGGATGTGAAAGAAAGTGCATCACACCTGTGATGACAGGAGGGCGGTGAGGTCTATTTCATTATCACCTTGAACACTATAGTGGTAAGAGCTGGGCAGTGTAGACCACACCAGTACATCACAGCTGCTAGCATGTGCACAAGTTGCCCACAGAGATAATGTCTTATCATCTGATGAATACAATGTGCTCCCCAAAGCGACCTTCAGAGCCAGGGAGAACACAAAGGATACGATCCATATGTTACACAAGCATCTAGACAGACATTCATCCATTAATTCCTTTAGTCATTCAATAAACATTCATTAAGCGGACTGTACTAGACTTATGAAAAGTGATGAAGATGTAAGACTAAACAAAAGGAACCAAGTCTTGGGGTGCTTGGCTGGCTCAGTCCATACAGCATGGGACTCCTTAATCTTGGGGTCATGAGGTTGAGCCCCATGTTGGGGGTAGAGTTTACTTAAAAAAAAAAATTAAAAAAGAACCAAGTCTCTACCTTCACGATGCTGATATTCACACACACAGGAGTAGGAGAGACCTATGCCGAAACTTATACTTGTATAACTGGGACCAGGACATGTTGGGGCTGGTGGTAGTGGGGTTCAGCTGCTGAAACACACTTGTGACAGGAGTCCTTTCTTCTTCACATGACTAGTCATTCCAATAACTTCTATTTCAAAATGTGATTTATTATCAATAATTAAACTGTAGGTCAAGATCATGAAACACAAATCCTAGAGAGTAATATAGCAGAGTTAAAAGCTGCTCCCTCTGTCCCAGGCACTTTGCAAACATCGTCTAACCTGTGTCTCACCACAATACTAGAAGGGGACACTGAGCATCATGTCGCCATTGCACAGAACAGGGAAACGAGAGTCACAGGGGTAAGGCTGCTTTCCTCAAGTCACATGAATCTAAGACTCAAACTCCAGTCCATCTGGTGCCAACATCTTTGCTTTTTCCCTACACCTTTATAAAATGACTTTGAAACCATCCATTTTAAGGCTCCTTTTTATCAAGGAAACACCACTAAGTGCTCCTAATGTATACCTATTTGCTTCAATCTCCTATTTAGGTACACCAGGTTTATGACTACACGTTATAATCTCCTTCTAGCTCTGAAATCAATGACAGTATTAAATGAATTGAGCATCTGCCCTCAACATTATTATTCTGGATAAGAAAATGATTACCAAATTCATGCCTAGGAGTTCACCTTTCAACATACATTTCATCAAGATGAGTAATTACCCTAGCGGGCAGTAATTAGGTAATTAGTAAAACTAGTTAATACAAATAGCATATTAATATAACCAAATAAATGCTAGCATAATTTTTATAATTATTATGGCATATAGGTCTATCCGGTTTTTTTTTTCTTTTAGTAAAAGACACATAATTTCTGGGCTACGTATTGCACAATTTCAACTTGCATGTGGGAATGCCTTTTGACATCTGTGACCCTGCAGAGTAAAAAGGAGATTGAGACAATTATCTTGGGTACTGAAGCAAAAGGCAGCTTGCACTAAAATTATCTGCCTAGTCTTTGCCGGATTTTTCTGTAAGTGGTTAGTACATTTAAAAAAAAAAAAGAGCCCTCTTATAGCCTTGTACCTAAGCATCCTTCCATGCTTAGAAAATGAAAATATAATATTCTAAGAACAATCTAATCAGGACAAGCAAACAGCTGTGCACACCCACAGAGCATTCTCGGACTCTGTAATATAATCCTAGGCTTCATATTTACTGCCCCTCCCCAAAAGATTTATCTTTATCAACACCACCCTGTGGACTCTACCCCCCCTCCCACAGAAAAACCAACAGCAACCGTCATGAATAAACACTTTCATGAGAGAAAAACAAGTATCTCTTGATAGTGTGGTATAACCACATATAATATTAATCTATGTATTTTGGGTAGTAGATATTATTAAGATATAATTAACTATACCCTGTGCTAATGTCATGCAAATTGCTTACCAATCTTAGGATAGTCTTGTGATAGATACTGACCCACACCCAGGATATGTAATAATTTATGTACACTATGTAGGAAAAATTTTCATCTCTGAGCATGAACTGCCAACTGGATTATGTGCATTTATAAAGCCTGTAAGCCAACCACGGCCAGCTAATGCCCCAAATATTAGAATACGAGCAGCATGAAAAATAATTTGCAAACCCTCAAATGGGATTCGGTCTGTAGTTCTCTTACTTGAGCTAACTTCTTATGACTGCATTAGATTTCATTATTGCCCATCAATATAAGATAACATCGTGGACATCCAGGCCTTCCTTTAATGGCAGAAACGCAGGCTCAGTCAATATTTTTATATGCTGACATAAGTAACAAAGGCATATACATGAAAATTGATTCATTAATTTCCATGGTGTTACTCCTTCCTATTAGCCAAGGTTTCACCCTTAGCCACAACTGTAGAAATGACAAATACCACAAGCTAATTAAAAACATTTTCTTTCTCATGAACCTTAACATGATTATGTCTGAGGGTTCAAATGCAATTTTTTATTTTAAATTCTTTTTTAATGTGTTTATTTTTGAGAGACAAATAGCACAAGGGCATGCACAGGAGCAGGGGAGGGGCAGAGAGAGAGAGAGAGAGAGAGAGAGAGAGAGAGAGAGAGAGAATCCCAAACAGATTCCTCACCGTCAGCATGGATCTGGACACATGACTCAAACTCACGAGCCATGAGATCATGCCCTGAGCTGAAACCAAAAGTAGGATGCTTAACCGACTGAGCCACCCATGCACCCCTCAACTATAATTTTTAAATTTTTTTTAATGTTTATTTCTTTTTGAAAGAAGGAGAAACAGAGTGCCAGTGGGAGAGGGGCAAAGAAAAAGAGAAACACAGACTCCGAAGCAGGCTCCAGGCTCTGGGCTGTCAACACAGAGCCCGACATGCGGCTCAAACCCATGGGCCGTGAGATCATGATCTGAGCTGAAGTCGGATGCTCAATCGACTGAGCCACGCAGGCACCCCTCAACTGCAATATTTTAAAGGCAACTGACCCCCTTCTTTGTAATCCAATCTCACTCAAACCTCACTAATACACAAAACAACACAGAAATCTCCTTAGTTTCCCAAGCCCATGAAGTTCCATTTTTCTATGGTTTTTCTGTTTCCAAGAAGAGTGATCATTTCTGGAACTATAACTATTGGTTTGAATTTCCAGTCTGTAAATTGTGAAGAAGGTCTGTAGGTGTGAAACAAGAGAAGATAAATTGCAAATTAGAGCTAAAGAGAAAATAAATAAAAGAATTTAGTTGAATCTAATTGTTTTCCACATGGCATGGTAACAGCTATTATCCTTCCTTCTCGATTTATGTCATCTGTGCATTTATCTATATTCCTACTTGTCTGGCATCTATCTGTCTTCCACCTGCCTGTTAGTGTCTATTTATTTGGCATGGCAAGTTGTGCTGTCTTTGTCTGCAGAGAAGAAAAGAAGGGGGAAATGGTGAAAAATCTTAGTGTAGTATGAATAGCAACGAGGTAAGACTGATTCCTGATGTGCGGATGAATCCTGTAAATGAAGTGGCCCTTGAATTAAATTAATTTAAAATCTGGCAAATATTACCCGGCATGTTTGTCAATGTGCTGTATAATTATTAATTTGTTCATTGAGGCAACTGTATAAATAAATAGAAAGCAGAATGCCATGATTAAGCAAGCATTGAAAAATCCAGGGTCAAGGAGCCCCACTATAGGGGGATCTCAATAGCTTTCCTGGGTCCTACTTTTACATCTCCTCGTAAACCCATACGTCGATAACAGCAAATTAATTGGCCCACATTTAGATGCCAACAGGGCTTTTGTATTCTCAGTGCACATTTTTGTCTTCTCAGAGTGAGATGTTAGTAACGGGGGTTTTAATATTACCCCTACGGGAGCACCAGAAAATCTTAACAATTTCCTTCACTAGAGTATTTTCATTAGCGCTAAATGCCGTGCAATTTACATTTGAAATCAGGTGTAGGGGTGAGCAGAACGTGACAAGACATGTTGCAGTGGTGCCTTTTTTTTTTTTTGTTCCAAGGTTCTTTATTTACTGCCATAGAGTCTCAGAAGAAAAGCATGCAAGTCCACAAGGAAATATTTCTCGATTTCTCCCTGCCCTTACTTTTAGGAGATGAAAACTTGATCTTATTCAAACACTCAAAGGACACATTTAAATCAGCCCTCTTTCACCAAGAAAAAAAGCACACTTAGAAAAACAGTAATAAAGCACCTAAAGTAGAACTGAACTAAAAATCACCTGACAGCTGTGAGCAGATATTCCGGGAAGGGGCAAAAATCCTGTAAGGGAAAGGAGTAGAAGTTAACACAAACACTAGACTTCTAAGCTATTGTCTACTCAGCTTAATTGCCTGCCTAATTCAGACCTAAATTAATGAAAAATTTACCTACTCTTATTTTTATTGTAAATATAGACTGCAAGTGGATTTCATGTTGAGAATGTGAGGGTAAATAAGTCATTTAGATTCAACAATATTCAATGACCACTACTGGAAAGAAGAGCAATGAACGAATACATTGCATCTGGGCTCTGTTTTACCATTCTTTTGCACACTTACCACTCGTTAGAATAAGATCTTCCAATCTGACTGATGTTTGAGTTCTTGAATGTAAAGAGGAAAACAAAGCCAGGCGAGCAGCCATAATAGCTAGAACTCGGGAAGGGCTACTAGGTGTCACCGAGGGCTCTAGGTGCTCTACATAAATTCATCTCATCTAACTTGCCTGCTAGCTCTAACGTGTGGGTGCTGTTCTCTCCATTTTATAAGGTGTTGAAACTGAAGCATGAACAAATTTGTAAAAATTCAACAACTTATTATTGCATTCACTAATGTCTCTCATCAAGACAAGGTCTCAATGACCATGGTATTAGAAGAGCAAATAAAAGCCTCACTGGTGATGGTGGAAATTAGCCAGCATTTGAACTTTAGGTAGGGCAGGCTCAGGAAGGTCTCTGGATGAATTAAAGACAAGGCTATCCTCCAAATTTCCCTGAGTGAATGAATGTTAAATGTACGTCTCCCATTTAGAAGGGGGGAGTTAGCCAGGCTACTCCCTGGCCTATTGCTATGCTAACAGGTTAATAAGAGTGCACTGCTCACAGCCTCATGTTCCCAAAAGAAGTTCCCAAAAGGGGGCAAGGAGAAGATAATAGAACAAGAGAGGGAGAGTTTTCTAGTCCAATGGTTCTCACTTTACTGCACATCACAATCACCTTCTAAAAACCCCAAATCCCAGGCCACACCTCAGTCCAACCAAACCAGCATCTCTGGGCTGGGCCTCAGGCATCAATAAAGCCTTCTTTAAATCACTAAGCACAAACATTAACCAGCATGAGCACCAGCTCATACAAAAGAAATACACAATTTCTACTAAGACTTAACTATTAACAAATCCCCACATATATTTAGGTCCTGTGGTGTGAGAAAGAGTCAGAAAATTCCAGTGAGCTCTGCTACTCTATCATCTCTGACCTCAGGTAAATTCCAGAACTTTCTTAAAGCTTCCTCTCCTTTCTTTAAAATAAAATCACACTTACCTTACTTAACTCACAAAGAAAAGTGTCAAATACAATTTTTCAAACTTTACAACCTTCTTTTTACAAAAAGCTGCTTCATGTTTTTCATACCTTCCAAGTGTAGCCAGTCATTGCTTGATCTAAATATAATTCCTTCTCTAGGCCTTAGCTGACCAACTCAGCCAGAACCTTCCTGGGCCTTGTACTTCCAGGGACCAGGAGCCAGTTAGCACTAAAAGTGCATCCCGGATTATTTCCACAGCTGTCAGCTCATCTCTTTCACAGTCACTGATGGTTTATCGACTCTGCTTAAACTACTGGAGAACAAAATAACCTCATTTTGCCTTCTGATCAACTAGCTCACCTTTACTGTCTTCATTCTGCCTTGGTTCCTTCCTATGGTGTGACTTCTACCCGGGTCCTTCCTACGGTGTGACTTCCATCAACTGACTACAAAAAAAACTTCCAATGTTATTTTTTTCTCAATCACAAAATGGTAGTGGGAGGAAATCCTGAGCTTAACATATATTTTAAACTCACAAAAGACCCTACATTCACATTCCAGGTCCACCACTTAAAAGTAGAGACAATGTACCTAATTTCTTTTTTTTAATATGAAATTTATTGTCAAATTGGTTTCCATACAACACCTAGTGCTCATCCCAACAGGTGCCCTCCTCAATGCCCATCACCCACTTTCCCCTAATGTACTTGATTTCTTGACTTCCTCATCTTGGGTATAAATGTACCTATCTCAAAACCGTCAGAAAGAGCCAAAGGGAGAAATGTTTCCAAAATCAGGGACGTATTGTTTCTAATTTTAAAACAATGGTAATATCTACCCAGTACAACCTTCTCCAATGAGTCTTGCCATAGGTTTTTTTTGCTACTGTCCAAAAGTAGCCAGAACATAAACTTTAGTGATACATTTTAGTAAACCCAATAAAAACTGAAGTGAAAATAAAGTTGCTTCTTTACATTTCTCTTCCCTATTATTTTATTTTTAAAAAAAATTTTTTAACGTTTTATTTATTTTTGAGACAGAGAGAGACACAGCATGAACGGGGAAGGGGCAGACACAGAATCGGAAGCAGGCTCCAGGCTCTGAGCCATCAGCCCAGAGCCCGACGCGGGGCTCGAACTCCCGGACCGCGAGATCGTGACCTGAGCTGAAGTCGGACGCTTAACCGACTGAGCCATCCAGACGCCCCATTCCCTATTATTTTAACACAAGGTCAAATACACTCAGGAAAGATAGAACCAAAAGATCCCGGGTTTGTATAGCCTTTTGCTGTTTTCAAATCCAGGAGCATGTAGAATATTCCTCTGGAATTCCCAAGTTTTCTTTTATCCTCTCTGTAGTTTGTTAGAACCTACTGGTTTTTATTTTTGTCAGGGCTTTATGAGCAGTATACACAGAATCAGCTTCAGACCAAAAATGCCTCTCGTGGCATTTGAGTCATAAATGTCAAGCCCTTTCTCCTCCCCAGATTAATGCAGTGGTTTCAAAAGGTGATGCTGAGAGTGGTGTGGGGAGCTTGCTATAAAGACAGGTGCCCAGCCTGGACCTAATGCCATGCCTCCCTAGAAGCTGATTCAGTACCAGGTGAGGCCAAAACCTCTGTGCCGTCACCAGGACCCCATGTGGTTCTGACGTAAGAGTCCCAGTGTTTGGAAACTACCAAGTGACACACTTTCCAGTGGCAGCATTCCACTGACAGCCCTAAAGAAAAGTGTCTCCAGACACATGTCATCACTGTATGTTTGACTTCCGAGAGTCCAAATTGGAATTTACTGATCTTCATGGCAAATGTGGGTTTCAGACTCTATTCAACCCCGGCATACCATCCTGTGAAGAGGTCTTTCCCTCTGAACGAATCATCCGCAGTCTCCAAAGCAAAGGCAGACATATGGGACCCTTTAAAAGCTGTTAACCCACCGGTTTTCAACCTTGGCTGCACTTTTGAAACATCTGGGAATTCTTTTTAAAGTCTGGATGCCCACATCTCACCCCAGACCAGTGGTCCTCAAACATGAGCGCCATCAGAACTATCTGGCGGACTTATTACAACGCAGGGCCTCACCTCCAGCGTTTCTGTGGCAGTAGGTCCGGGATGGAGCCTGAGAATTTGCATTTCTAACAAGTTCCCAAGTGATGCTCACACTGCTGGTCCAGGGACTACACTTGGAGCACCACTCCCCCAAACAAATTAGATCAGGATTCCTGCCGGTGGTAATTCCACTGTGTGCTCCAAGATTGGAGACACTGCTCTAGACCCAGATCAGATAACATTTTCCTCAGGCTAGTCGTACAAAAAAGGTCAGGAGACAGGAAAATATCCATCTTGACTCAGCTAGAGCAACGACACGTAGTTTTCAGGCGAAGCAAGGGACAGTGGTACCAGTAATGGACCCAGTGCAGTGATGCACTGATAGCCCAGCTCTCAGAAACAAACAAACAAAAAAGCCCTGATTTGCAGCATTTGTGGACTTCCATGGCGTAAAGACTCCCGGCACAGCTGATGTCAAGCTTCCAAATGGACTGGACATCACTGAACACCCAACTGGAAAGAAAGGCAGGTAACTGGCCCTCCAAAGCTGGTACAAATTTGATCCAGCACTCCACTGCGTTGTGGCACTAGCGGTGGCCTCGGTGACGGTGGAAGCTGTCAGTGCCCTCACCAGACTGGTTCTATGGTGTGGCCCTGGCTGAGGTTCTAGCAGACCAGTAACCTTTGTTGCTCACAGCTAAGAACACTGACCTTCTAAAGGTCACACCGGGAGGTTAAGGACCAAAGACCCGGAGTCTAAACTCCTGAAGTCCTAGGAAGGATTTTAAGATATTTGCATCTTAAGGGAGACGAAGCTCTTAAAACAGTGCTTCTCAAAATTTAATGAGAATCACCTGGGGATCTTGTTAAAATGCAGATTCTGATTCAATAGGACTGAGGGGAGGCAGAAATTATACATTTCTCAGCAGCTCCCTGTGGCTGCTGCTGGTCCAAGAAGACACAGCGGAGTAAATCCTTAAACCTTAGAGCTAAAGTGCCAAGGGTGTGGCCTCGGGCCTGTATTCCTGCGGGCATCCTTGATTTCAAGCCACATAAGGGCTGGTCTCCCCTCCTGATCCTGATCAATGCTCCAGCTAACCTACTGTCATGGCTGACACAAGCTGATCCCAGCTGCTGTTAAAAGTCTACCTCTGAATACCTGAGATGCTGTGGTATCTATCACCTGACCACCTCTCTTGGTACACCACCCATAAATTTAAAGTTGCCTACTTATTCATTAAACAAATATTTGCTGTTTGCCTCATATATGTAATATTCTCAAGCTGAGTTTAGATAATTCTGGACTCTCCGTCTGTGCATTTTAAGTAAGCTGAATTGGGAGTATTCCAATCCAAATGAGAACTGGATTTAGCACATGTAAGAAGAAGTTAAAGGTCAAGGGGATCTGTGTGGGCAAGAAAGAGTTCCAAGCCTGTCAGCAGTCTGGCTGTGGGAAAATGTGACTTGATAATCTGTCAACTTGAGCTGTCAGTCAAAGCCCATTATTACTCTTATTCCACTCATCTGACACTAGATCAATAGGATAAGTACTTTCTGATGTCAGATCAATGATATGACTAAGTTTGGGGGTGACAGCTAAACAATTGCTCCCATCCTAGTATGTGAATGTTATTACCAGAACATCAACTCAAAGTAAAATGATAAACCACTTCCTGCACAGTGTTGTGAAAGAAATGTTCAAATCCCCAGAAACTCTTGGTTCTCCCACCTACTAAGCCAGAAAAGGTAAAATGCATGTTTATTTCTACGATTTATAAAGTACCCATTTTGCAACTAGGCTTATGGGGAAGATACATTCACAGAGCGATAGGCTAACAATTGAGCCCCTGGGGCTGATAGGATAAGAGATTCTTGTCGTGCCAGAGAATTTGAAGGAAATTCACATGAACTGTGATAACATCTTTTTTCCCCCTTTTCCCACTGTAGCAGTTTCCCTCCTTGAACAGCTTCTATCCCAGGGGTCCAGGAATGAATTTTAATGAGGATGGAGAAGGGTCAAAGAAAGGAATCCCAGCATCAGTTTCCTCATCCCTCTTCTGAGCTCTCACCACCCATGTAACCCACACTTACTTATTCAACAGCCAGTATTAACACACCCCGTGTGCTAATAAGCACTGAGTTAAGCTCTGGGAGTATAAGGGTTAAAATTTCTCTGAGTATTACTGGGCACAGGGACACAAACCTAGTGTGGAAGGGGTCGGCACTATCTCCTAGGAAGCAATATCCGGACTAATGCCTGAAGGGTAAGTGAGACAGAGCTGGGCCAAGAGAGTTGCAAGTGTACTTCAGGTGGCAAAAAAGAGCACGTGCAAGGGCCCTAGGCTTAGAGAAAAAGCAAGATCTTGAAATGAGACCCATGATATAAGCATATAGCATAAGTGTACAGTGTAAGCAAAGGGGTGGGTGGAACTTGCCAAGGTGGGTGAGGTAGGCAGGGGCGGGATCGTGGAGGTCTGCGAAGCCTTCCGTGTGCACTCCCCCACCTCGATGATTGAAGACTCATGCTCAAACATGTGCCAGGAGACAAGACTCTAAGGGACAGAGAAATGAGCTCGGTAAGAGTGCACACGTACCACAGGACAGGAAGGCCTCCCCTCAGCTCCGCACAGCCCTGAGCACACGGAGAGGGAGGCAAACGCCAACTTGAATCTGTGTCCCATTCCTGTTCTCAGATGCTTTCCTACAACCACCGTGCCCCCGAGCCTGCTGCTCTGAATGTCCCACCCCACTCCCACCCCAGATTTCAGTGAAGCTCAGATGGTAGAGAATGACCAATCCCAAAGACATTAGGGCTTTGATGGGGATGACCGTCCACCTTGAGGTGAAAGTGACAATGAGTAGGCAAGGGTAAATTCAGAGAGAAAGAAAGGAAAAGTGTGAGATACACGCTGATCTGACCATTTCTGGTCATGGAACAGCCTATTATTCCCTCACCTATCAGTATATGTGAGTGTGTATGTATATGCATGTAGACCCACAAATATATGTGCGTGAGTGTGTAGGTATGTACACATGCAAGAGTGTGTATGAAAGTGAATGGCTGTGAGTGTATGTGTGGTCACAGCCACATTTACAAATGTTTAAACAGCTCCTGATCACTGAGCACACACACAGCTGCAGACACTCTGCTAAGGACTTTGTGTTTCTGTTAATTTCTTTAAATTTATTTATCTATTTTTAGAGAGGGAGAGAGAGAGAGAGAGAGAGAGGCAGAGAGAGGAGAGAGAGAGAATCCCAAGCAGGCTCCACACTGTCAGTGCAGAGCCTGACGCGGGCTTGACCTCACAAACCGTGAGATCACGTACCTGAGCCAAGATCAAGAGTCAGACGCTTAACCGACTGAGCCACCCGGGCGCCCCCTCTGCTGAGTACTTTGTATGTGTAATTTCACTTCACTTTCACAAGGGCCCTGAGACATACATTCCCTTTATTATACCCAATTTTCAGATGAGGAAACAAAACAATCACACAGCTATTAAGCAAATCCTGGTTCACCGTCCACCTCTTGCAAAAAGCATTTCTTTTCCTTAGTAGTCACACCCGTTTTGCCACCAATCACAGTTTTACTTCAACATCATCATTAACTACAGGTCTGGCCTGTTCGATCCCTTAAGGAAAAACAAACGGGGTGTGTACCCTCGGATGGGTCATAAACACCGAGGCCGGCACTCACTGGTGTGTGTTCACGTTCGCACTGTGAGTGCTGGGCTGACCTTGGCGAAAACACCTCTACCTGGGGCACGGTGAGGCCTAGGCTCCTGCCACGTGGTCATTAAATCGATTCAGATCGAAGGACATGTCAGAAACTAGGCCCCGCCACCGTGTGGCAATCACAGAACATTCTGCAAAGGACAGGCTGAGATTCCAAACCAACTGAAAGGGTGCATAGTGACAGACGTGAACGGTTCTGATTTGGAGCGGAGGAGAGTTAATCAGAGCGCCTGTGCCAGCCGCACAATCACAGGGGCTGAAAGATGGATACTAAAGAGCTTGCCTCCTTTTATTTACATCATGCTACATCTATACTTACCAAGAAACGGTTTCACTTACCTTTTAAACAGCCAGAGTGCCACTTTATCATTAAGCAGAGATGCCGGGAAAGAAATGAGTGCGTATTATTTAAAATGCAAACAGAGTGTAAAGGATGGGGGCCAAGAAACAGCTCATCCCAGATGCCTCCAAGCTACCGCTGTCTGCTGCGACAAATGCCTGCAGGAGAGAGCCTGCATAGAGGTCTGAGGTTCTCAAACTTTGGCATGCAGCACGATCGCCTGGAGGGCTCATGGAAACACAGAATGCTGGCCCCACCCCGAGTTCCCCATCCAGCAGGTGTGCAGTGAGGCCTGACAACTTGTATTTCTAACAAGGGTTGGGCTGCCGGTGATTCCAGGACCACGCTTTGAGAACCACTGGGGCAGGCATTCAGTCCAGCCCGATAGCGCTGCTGACAGTTAAACCTAAAAGGAGACTAGAACTATTCTGGACAAGAAGATCCTTTGACCTGAGGAGAGACGTCATCATGAAGGCTTCAGGTCCGTCAGATAAAAAGTTGCTTCCTTGCAACTACGTGGATGGAACCGGAGGGTATTATGCTAAGTGAAATGAGTCAGAGAAAGACAAAAATCATATGACTTCACTCATATGAGGACTTTAAGAGACAAAACAGGGGCGCCTGGGTGGTGCAGTCGGTTAAGCGTCCGACTTCAGCCAGGTCACGATCTCGTGGTCCAGGAGTTCGAGCCCCGCGTCAGGCTCTGGGCTGATGGCTCAGAGCCTGGAGCCTGTTTCCGATTCTGTGTCTCCCTCTCTGCCCCTCCCCCGCTCATGCTCTGTCTCTCTCTGTCCCAAAAATAAAATAAATGTTGAAAAAAAAAAGAGACAAAACAGATGAACATTAGGGAAGGGAAACAAAAATAATTTAAAAACAGGGACGGGGACAAAACAGAAGAGACTCCTAAATATGGAGAACAAACTGAGGGTTACGGGAGGGGTTGTGGGAGGGGGGATGAGCTAAATGGGTAAGGGACACTAAGGAATCTACTCCTGAAATCACTGTTGCACTATATGCTAATTTGGATATACATTTTAAAAAATAAAATTAAAAATAAATAAATAAAAACAATAAAACCCGACTAAACTCAGAAAAAAAAAAGTTGCTTCCTTCTGGAGGCCCAACATCCTACAATACCCTGGGGTTCAGTCCTTCCACAAGGGTAAAGAAAGTCTTCGGGCTAGATAAAGGCCGGTGATTACAGCAGGCCACCAAGGGGAAAGCGGCCTCATTGAATTACAGCTGTTACTTAAAAATCCCCAAAGCAATCAAGATGATTTTTCTAAGTAACACAGAGAAACCCTAGCAACACAAAGATCTGGCCTCTCTTCTTCCCCCAGTGAAAAAGAGTAATTCTGGCAGAGACACCACTGTGCCCAGAAGGTGTCTGATAATGAACTACCTTTCCTCTCTACCTCTTTCAAGCAGAGCTTGTCAAAACAAACCTGCTCTGAGTGCCGAGAAGAGGTCTGGTCCCTGGCAAACAACAAAAGAGCTAAACCGGGGAGAACTGGGCTTCTATTGCCACCCCGTTCCACCAGCAACCCCCGTGTGGAATCCTATTCCTATCTTGTTCCTCCCTGCTGTCCGTGAATTAGCCAGCCCCAGGCTTAAATCAGTTCCGAAGATTCCAGGCTTGGAAGAGTATCTTACAGCATCATCCGTCTGCACAATCACAAAGGGAGAGGTCACCACACAAGGCCTTGGCAGCCGGAAGGCTGGAGGGCCACGGGGAATGACGCATTGCCTGGGACATCTAGGGTACGTGTGACACCCCTTAGGTTTAGCGGAGCCCTGTTAATCCTTCCTACAGTGAGTGTCTATCCTGTCAGGATCTGTGATTGAGAGCTGCTTAAACAGGTGAGAAGATTTCAGGAAGCTAATATGTCCCATCTAATCAAGGCTAAGTGTTCCCTCTTTGCCCAAGCCCTCTTACTTGCACGAGTACCACATGGTAATGGGTAAATAATTTTTGTCAAGGTTGTTTGAGATGCAGGCCCTTAAATAAGTGATCTAGTGCTCAGTTTCATCTAACGGAGAGGTTACTCAGCAAGCCTCAAGATTCAGACCCTCATCACAACCATTTCCAGCTCGACCTCACCCTTCAGAAACCCAGTACTACAAAATTAGCTACAGCCGCGTTATAAACAGAGCGTTATTTCTTCGCACACACCTGGAAACTCACTTTTCACCATCTTGAAGATCTGGAGCAATGAGCCTTAGTTACATAGGACGACCACCTGTTAGTTATGTTGGAAGTACCTCTCGAACTTCCACCTTCAATTTTGTGGCTTTTCCTCCCTTTGGTCCAGATACACTGTTGATTTACAAAAACTTACCTCTTCCGCTTAGCACCTGGAAACAGATTTTGAGCAAAATCTCTTGCATGCAATGTCACTAGGGCAGTGGTTCTCCAAGTACGGTCCCAGGACCCTCAAATCAGCACCTGGAAACTTGTTACACATGCAGATCCTCAAGCCCCATGCACCCTGAAACTGTGGGAAACTGTGGGGTGGGGCCCGGCCATCTGGGTTTTAACAAGCTCTCTGGGTGACTCTGACACAGGCCACAGTGTGAGAAACACTGTTAGTAGAGAACGTAAGCATAAGGTCTAAGCAACGAGACACATCAGCAGCGCAGGGAAGGACTTCTCCTGACCCATAAGCGTATTTTTCTTTGAGCCTTTATGTTATTCTGCCACGTACAAATAACCCAGACACTACATATATGTTGTTACTTCCTTATTATAGCAGTATGGTGTGCTCCTACCAGCTCGTGAAAGCTACGTGTTAAACATTCAGGCAGTTTATAAGCCAGCTGCTACCCCGCTGGTATCTCGCAGTCCACCACAGTGAGAGTTGACATCACCGAAATCAGCAGACCCTACACATCGGAGCTTGTATTCCTAAAGCCAGTTGACCAGCACACCACCAGCTGATTTTTAAAAGCTTTGCCACAGTCTGTGTTGGGACATAAGGCCGTGAGAGGTGAAAATTCACAAGGTAGGGGTGCCTGGGTGACTGAGTCAGTTACGTGTCCGACTCCTGATTTCGGCTCAGGTCATGATTTCACAGTCCTGAGTTCGAGCCTGGCGTCAGGCTCTGGGCTGACAGTGTGGAGCCTGCTTGGGATTCTCTCTCTCCCTCTCCCGCTGGCCCTCCCCCACCTGCGTGCGCATGCTGGCGCACACTCTCTCTTTCCCTCTCTCTCTAAATATTAATAAACATTTAATATATATATATAAGAAAATTTTATATGTGGAACATGAAAACAGACCATTTTGGTAATCTTGACTGGTGGTGATGTATGGATTCATTCATTTATTCAGCAAATATTTATTGAATGTTTATACCAGGCACTGTGCTAGGCTCTGATGACCCAGCAGTGAATAATACAAAGTCTCTGCCATCACAGAGCTTACAGCTTATAGACAACAACAACATAAATCTAAGGATATACAATTTAGTATTCCAATGATGATAAGCAGTTATTTGATATAAGTGATCATAAGTGGTTATTTGATATAAGATGCTCAGGGTGAGCTCTACTGACAAGGTGACATTTGAACAGAGGCCCAAAGGAAGTGAGAAAGCAAGTCATACTGGGGAGACAATTCTCCCTGGGTCTCATGCATTTTTGCACAATTTGGGAGCAAAGGCACTGACTGCCTTTGCTCTGGATAGCTTTCCAAGGATGTTCATAGAGCACACCTCCGTGGAAGGCAGAGATAATTTCTCTCTCTAAAGTTAATCACAGAATCACTTACTATCCAGTAAAATAAAGATAATGCCTCCTGGGGAGAGAAGGACAGCCATGCTTACTGCTCATTTTCAGTGATGCCAGTTCCTGAATCTCAGCATTCCTCTCCTATAAGACAACCCACTGCCTGTGCTGGCATCACCCAGCCCTCTTCGTATCTCCTTGGGGGAACTGGGACTAAGGGAGCCAGCACAAAATAAATGCTGATACTCTGGCTGCAGATACTGCTGTGAATAATAAAGCCCTCTGTCTCTGACCCAGAGGTGTCATGTCTTCTGCCAGCATCCACGGAACTGAGGCAAGCTAACGAGAGAGCCTGCAAGCAAGGTAAAATGTCAGGCCCTTCAGAGTTCATGACATCCATGAGAATGAACGAGGAAAGGTGAGGCAAATGCCCTGAGGTGAATGACGGTCTTCCTCAGCCAGACTCTCCTCTGTGCCTTGCCCTAGCCCTGGATGGCTATATAAATCGACTCTCTCTTACTCAACTCGTTCTGCCCAACCCTGGCTTTTGGGATGCCACCACTTCTTGCAGCAAGGCCAGTGACTGTCAACACGGGGGGGGGGGGGCATCTCCCATGCCACCCCCACCCCTGGTCCTAAAGGGGTCATATCGAGTCTAGGAACTCATGAAATGTATTTAATTTCTGGCTTGAGAAAAACAGTCCTATAAAGACTTGAGAATGCCCAGAACAGACACTACAGAGAGCAAAGAAGGGGGATAGTGACCAACACCACCAGGCAGCAGCCAGGAGTCTATAGAGTTCAATGGGAGAAAATGCAAAATTCAAAAAATGAGAGTATAAACACATCCTTGAATAGGAAGGGCTCAGTCTCAATCTCTCTTTCGCGGGTAAAGTCCATGACAAATCACAGCAAAGCTAGCCAGGATCACAATGGAGAAAAAAATTAGGACCACCTCACTTATATAAAGAGCATGAGAGTTGAACAAAACAGCATCTGGTAAACAGATTCTAAGAGTCACGTTTGAATGCATTTTTCAAATTTTTTCAGAACACATCTCCAACTTGATCGTGAAAGTCCCTGAAGAGATAGAATTCTATACACAGACACTTTCATTATGAATCACTCCTTAGAAATGACTCATCTCCTTAAAATTAAATAAGTCAGCACCTCATGAGAAGCACCTCTAAAAATCCCTACTGTCATCTTGGGAGAAAAATGTGAACTTGGCTGTAGTTTTTCAGTGTAAAAAAAAAAAAAAAAACTATACTCAGCTAAGTCTAAGAAAATAGTCAATACTTTGCCAGCTACTCTGAAGGTGATAAATCTTAAATGAGAAAAGCAGACAGACACTTTGATTTCTGTTTAAACTACTTGAATTTGCTCTCCAATCACAAAAGAATTTCTCTCCTCCATAACTTTTACAAACACACCACTCCAGTGAGTAACAGGAGTATGGGAAGAGCTTAGAGTAGACAGTGCAATGGACTGAATGTTTGTGGTCCCCCAAAATTCATATGCTACATCCTAACCCCCAATGTGATGGTATTAGGATGTAGGGCCTTTGGAAGGTGACTAAATCATGAGCGTGGAGCCCTCATGAATGAGATCAGGCCCTGATTAAACGGACCACAGAGATCTGTCTCATGCCTTCTGCCATGTGAGGACACAGCAAGAAGGCCATGTATGAACCAGGAAGTGGGCCCTCACCAGATATTGAAGCTGTCGGTGCCTTGATCTTGGACTTCCCAGCTTCCAGAACTGTGAGAAATAATGTTGTTGAAGCCACCAGTGGATGGTACTTTTGTTAAAACAGCCCCAACAGACTAAGGCAGTCATAAATACACACAAAAGGTTTCCAACACAATTTGATCCTGAGATCATTAAATCCATTTCCCTGCTTCCATATAGGACTGCAGCAAAACTGGCTAAATCAATATTTGCCATGTTTTCAAAACCTTCAGTGAACAACATCTTGTCATCTCTCGTAATAGTCTCCTTTTTAAAATTCCTGTGAAGAGGATTTCGTTATACCCGTGACTGTCGCTACCGTGTTGGAAATGAGACAAACTGGAGACCACCTAAATGTCACCCAACAGAGGAACCGTTAGATACCTAAGGCCACATGCATGTGGCAGGACAGCTTGCTGCCATTCAAGTGATAATGTAAAATGTTAATGACACGAAAAGATTGTTACAATATTTTGTTAAAGGTAAGGGAGGTACAGAACAGCATGGATAGGAAGATTCCATTTTTGTTCAACAGAGTGTATGCATATATATTCCCCGTGCGTACACAAAATGTGCATCAAGCATCTATTACGTGCCAGGCTCTGAGGGTGCAGTGGTGTTGACGCAACCCTTGTACAGCTTACAGTGTGGCCAGGAAAACAGACATGAGGCAACTAAGTATACAAGCCATTACTTCAGTGCAGTTATGAAAACTGCTATAAAAAACAGGACGTTGTACTTTCCATCTAAGAAAACCCTAGCTCCAGACGTTCTGCGCATCCTCTCTGTTTCGGTTTGACAAAGCCCCTCTGGGTGATAAGGCTCTAGGATACATTCCGCTTCTCAATTTCTCCTATGAATGCATTGTGCTAATAAGACCAACAAAAGAACAAAGTTTCCAATTCCCGGGGAATCATTTCTCATTAAGCATGCCAGCCCACCAAGCACGACCTTGCAGTGACAGGAAATCCTCACTCCTTTTTGCCAAGCTAATAATGTGAATCGTTTTAACCTTTCCTTATAGGTTTTATTTTCTGAGCCTTAAATCATCTTCATTGTCCTTTTATGAACTGCCTCCAAGTTTTACGTGATTAATGCCTGCTCATTAGATGTTGAACAAACTTGTAGACGGATGCACTCCGGTAACTTTAAAGGCTTTGGTTTTGTCAAAGAATGGCTGCAGCCAGTACACGATGTATATCATCTGCATCTATTATAAACATACCTCTTAATGTTGGGTTCTCCGTAAAAGCATTCAATCTTCCCATTTCTTTCTAATTAAGATCTTCTTCCCATCTTCAAAGGCCTGGATTGCATCCACAAACCCTAAATAATGTGTTTCATTTCTTTAAAAACAGCATTTCCCTGAAGCAGCATGACATAGAAATTTCAACGTGGAGGGGTTTTTTTTTTCTTTTCTGTCCAAGCCTGTCCACAGATCTGCTACTGCTCTGGCTGTCCAACACAACACATAGTCCAAGCCATTCTACCAGCATAGTGTGTTTATTTTATCCCTGGAAGGCAAGTGAAGATGCTGCTTTAAAGACCCCAAATGGCCTGGATGATTTTGTGACTATCTAGTATTTCTTGTATGTAATATGTATATAATATTTCTCTCATATGACTAAGCAAGAAGTTGAAGGTCCCTATGTTGCAAAGACTGGCACCTAAGTGGAAAGAGAGTACAAACAGGTGGGTTTAAATGTGAAAACTTAGTGACCTCTTTAACACACATTAAAAGGCCTCGGTCGCTGGGAAAAATTTTAAAAAACAAAGGGGCACCTGGGTGGCTCAGTCGGGTAAGCAGCTGACTTCAGCTCAGGTCATGATCTCACAATTCGCGAGTCTGAGCCCCATGTCAGGCTCTGTGCTGACAGCCCAGAGCCTGGAGCCTGCTTTGGATTCTGTGTCTCCCTCTCTCTTTGCCCCTTCCCGGCTCTCTCTCACTCTCTCTCTCTCTCTCAAAAATAAAATAAACATAAAAAAAATTAAAGGCCTGGGTTATTGGAAAAATACACAGCAGTGCCTAACAACACCATACAACCTTAGCAGAGCATTAAGATTAAGCTCTACTCAGCTGTGGGAAGTTTCCATAGACTAGATGACTTTTATGTGACATTTTGATTACTGTTGCAAATAGCACACAGGGCCTAGCCAAATGTGCAGACAACCACTGTGCCGAAGCACTTTCAGAACCACCACAGCTAAAATTAAGCTCGACCTCTTTCCCGCCACCAAGAACTTCAATAGCTAGGAAATGGGATAACTTTGAATCACACTGAAGATGCTGATAAAATTGAGTTGGAATCAGAATTAAATAATTTAACTTCTATTCATGCTGTTGCAGACCAGAATTCCAATCTAGTTGTAGAACAGAAACTTCTGCACAAAGTTTTACCTTTGGGGGCAAAATTCAAGTGCCTTAATGGTGGTGGACAGAGTGGATAAAATTTCAGATTATGTACTGAAAAGGTGTGGAAAGTGCCATTTTATTTATTTGGATCCATAGTTTTGGCTTAGTCCACTACGATTGCCTGAAAAGATTCAGCTGCAGACAGAAATGTAAACAAAAAAAGGATGTGCATTCTTCTAGCTATTCAGTATATTCATTTGTGTATTTATTGACTCCAACAAAGCCTATGCACCTTCATTCAGATGTTCCTCATCCTATGTGATACTACCTTTCCAAGGCTCTATCTCATGTGTGATGTGATGAAGAAAGGACCTTACCCTCCAACAGGTTCATTTTCAGTTGAAGCCTGACCCTTAGAGAAGTTCCACTTTGGCATTTCTATCACTCGGCCATGTGCCAACTGTCCAGAGCAGATGTTGGCTACCTTATTTCTTTGGAAAGAAAAGTTGGTTAAAGAGGAGGGCTTGTTCTTTCCTCTCCCTTCCTTGTCTTTATCATGTACTGCGTGTGTTACTTCCACAAATACAAATTCATTTCTCCAAACAACTGGCGCATGTTTGAGCACTGCTCAGTTTTGCCAGTTCTAGGCCATTGTTTCCTCTGGCTTCAGCCATTTGTGATGAGACACACACACACACACACACACACACACACACAGAGGCACCCAGAAGCTTCCAGTGGGCATTGTTTTCCGAAAGCTTCATATCGATCTATTCTATAATGTTATGTTTACCTTGGTACTGGTCAATAACAGAAAACGTTACAACGTTCACAGGCCTGCCTGTAAACCTAGAATGGAGCCACGCGGTCCCACAGTCAGACTGTAAATCTGGCAAGAAATGAAGTTTGAACTGTGCCATAATCTCTTACAGAGACTGCAGATATGTTGGAAACCCCTCTTTTTTCTTAAGTTTTTAAATTCCCGTTCGTTGACATACAGCCTAATAGTAGTTTCAGGTGTACCATATTCAGTGATTCAGCACTTCCATACACCACCCAGTGCTCATCACAAGCGCGCTCCTTAATCCCCATCCCCTTTCCCCCATTCCCCCACCCGTCCACCTCCCCTTGATGACCATCAGTTTGTTCTTTATAGTTAAGAGTCTGTTTCTTGGTTTGTCTCTCTCTCTCTCTCTCTCTCTCTCTCTCTCTCCTTTTTTTTCCTTTGCTCATTTGTTTTGTTTCTTAAGTTCCACACATGAGTGAAATCATATGGTTTTTGTCGTTCTCTGACTGACTTATTTCACCTGGCATAATATTCTCGCTCCATCCACGAGACCCGTCCTTTTTATGTGTTCCTCTCACACTTACCTAAAATATCCAACTAGTAATTCATTTATTTATTCATTCATTCATCTATTCTACAAGCATTTACAGGGAATCATTCTTAGCAAAGTACCAGAGAAGTGAATGTAAGACAAACTCTGATTTAGGCAAGTCATGAGCTAAGCTAGGTGATGGAGAGATAAAGAGCCTTTAAATAGCTAATTATGGGGCACCTGGGTGGCTCAGTCAGTTAAGTGTCTAACTCTTGGTTTCAGCTCAGGTCATGATCTCACAGTTCATGGGTTCGAGCCCTGCATCGGGCTCTGGGCTGGCAGAGGGGAACTTGCTTGGGATTCTCTCTCTCCCCCTCTCTCTCTCTCTCTCCCTCTCTCTCTCTCAAAATAAATAAAGTTTAAAAATCCTAAAAAAATAATAGCTAATCATGCTGTGATGAGTACAATGAAAGATATGTGCATGGGGCAGTAAGAGAGAAGTAACTAACTCAGGCCCAATAGAGGACTGTCTCTGGGAAGTTTCCTCTCGGAAGAGGGAAACCATAACTGATCAGAAGGGATGAGTTAGGCAAAGAAACGGGAAACATATTCTAATCCAAAGCAACAATAGGAGCAAAGCCCCAGAAGCAGCAAACATCATGACCCAAGTAAGAGCTCTATGGGCAACAGTGATGGTGTGAGAAAATGGCAATGAAGGGCGCCTGGGTGGCTCAGTCGGTTAAGCATCTGACTTCGGCTCGGGTCATGATCTCGGGGTCTGTGAGTATGAGTCCCATGTGGGGCTCTGTGCTGAGAGCTCAGAGCCTGGAGCCTGCTTGGATTCTGTGTCTCCCTCTCTCTCTGCCCCTCCCACACTCATGCTCTGTCTCTGTCTCTGTCTCTCTCTCTCTCAAAAATAAGTAAACATTAAAAAAATTTTTTAAAAAGAAAGGAAAATGGCAAGGGACGAGGAAGAGAAGCAAAGTAAGGAGGCCAGGAGAGCTGTGCTGCACAGTGTGGTCTGCATCCCAGACATAAGGGAGAAAAAGAAAGCATTCTGCATTTCAGATGGACTTCCCGGCAGGCAGGCCTGAGAAGGCCACAGCAGTAAAGGCAGGGAGCCGGCAAGGAAGTGCCGCAAACCCCAACAGCCACGTAACCCGGGACGCTAAACATCTGGGTAGGAGGATGCAGAAGGAAGGTGACCGGGCTGCCGGTGTCCCTTAGTACAGGGAACCCCCAAATCGGCAAGTATGGACAGCAGGCCAGTGTGGTAACAGCCACCAAAACCGGGAAGGGATCCTGCTTGATTTGATTTGGAAAAGGGTGCCTTCACCAAGGTGATGGTGAGGCAGTAAGCTACAAAGGGGCAGGAGCAGTCTAGGCACCACACACTTCAAAACTGACAGAACACGTCTCCCTCCCCAAATGAAAGCCCACAATGAGGATAAAACGCGGAGAAGAAAATCTACACTGAGCAAGACTGAAACAATATAAACACCTTTGATAATGAGGTCAGACAGAAGTGGAGGAGGGGCCCAGAAGAGACGATCCCAGAAAGAGTGAGATCATATTCGCTCTCACTGTGAAAAAGCCTGAGAAAAAGGTTCTGTAAATTGGTGAGGCCAGAAAAGCTACCTGGTCCACCCTTCCCTTCTAAAAGTAAAGGAGGGGCTCCTGGGTGGCTCAGCCAGTCGGGCATCTAACTCCGTCTCGGCTCAGGTCATGATCTCATGGTTTGTGAGATCGAGCCCCGTGTTGGGGTCAGCGCTGACAGCACACAGCTTGCTTGGGATCCTTTTTGGATCCTTTTTGGGATCCTCTCTCTCTCTCTCTCTCTCTCTCTCTCTCCACCCCTCCCCCACTCGCACTTTTTCTCTCTCTCAAAAGAAATAAACTTTAAAAAATAAGTAAATAAAAGTAAAGGAAAATTCATTCACAATTGACTTTCTACAGAGTTACTTGACAAAAAGAAGGAAGAGAATAGCATTCCTACAAAGAAGGCAATCCAAGAAGTCATGCCCACAAAACTGATTAAAAACAGTAACGTGATATTTCCACACAATCTAACACTTTTTAGAAAATGGCAGAAGCTATGAAACAGCAACACAGATCAGAACTACGAAACCTCAAAAAATAAGGAGATTAGGGGCGCCTGGGTGGCTTGGTCGGTTAAGCGTCCGACTTCAGCTCAGGTCATGATCTCGCGGTCCGTGAGTTCAAGCCCCGCGTCAGGCTCTGTGCTGACTGCTCAGAGCCTGGAGCCTGTTTCCGATTCTGTGTCTCCCTCTCTCTCTGCCCCTCCCCCGTTCATGCTCTGTCTCTCTCTGTCTCAAAAATAAATAAACGTTAAAAAAAATTTTAAAAAAAAAAAAAAAATAAGGAGATTAGAGAAAAGGGAAATTGGAAAATTGTCTTGAAAATAATTCCAATGAAAATACAATATATCAAAATATGTACAGTACAGCTAAAACCTATATAAAATGAAAAAACATGCAAAACCACCCATGAAGTTGTCATGCCCCCCCAAAATCAAATAGAAATCTGATAAAGCCTCCAAATCTACCAATTTACAGGCAATTCAGAGGACAGAAAATCATGTTAAATGACACTTGTACAAGGCTTCAATCAACAAATCCAGATGAATAACAAATCTATAACCATCTTCTTCAACAAATGAGTGGGGGTACAGGAAGCAGGTGAAGAGACAGAGCGAGAAAGGAAAACCAGATTAAAAGAGATTTAAGAGACATATCGGCCAATCGAACCGTAATTAAATGCAAATGAAGTACATAAACTATCTTTAAAAGTTATAAGACAACATTGAAGAGGGCATCTTTTGGGATGAGCACTGGGTGTTGTATGGAAACCAATTTGACAATAAATTTCATATATTAATAAAAAATTTTTTTTAATTTAAAAAAGTTATAAGACAATCAGGTAATTGTGAATGACTAGATAGCTGATGATATTAAGGAGTTACTGTCAATTTTTAGATATGATGGTGGTATGGTGGTGAGGTATTTTTAACTCTCTATCCTTCAAAAATAAATTTTTAAATATTTTTTATGAATTCTCTCCCCTAAAATGTTTATAGACAAAACTATATGTTATTTGGGATGTTCATCAAAATAATCAGGGGTGGAAGGTAGGTAGGGCTCTATATTAAATAAGATTGGCCAGGTATTGATAATTCTTGAAGATGAGTCCCTTACCACAGCATGTCTGCTTCTGTATATGCTTTTGAAATTCCATTTAAAACTTCTAGGGTGAAAACTAAAGAGTTTTTTTTTTAATGATCCTAAAAAATAACACATTATACCAAATGAGTCAGTTACACCAGAGAGCAAATCCATTCACTGGGTTGTGTAACCAGTCACAAAGCCAGGCTCTTAGACTGGAAAAATGAACCATTGTTATTGTGGCAATGAAGCCAAGCAATTTCCCAAGTATTAAGAGAACTGCCCAAGCCCAGACCTAGGTAAGCAGCCACAATAGAGTTTCTGGGCACCAAGCTTGCAGAACAAGCAAAAAGCTCCAAAGAGAAGGAGGATGAAAACAGAGGAGTGCCATTTCCATCATTTTGCACATTTATAGCAACTTCCCTCTGCTGATAGATTTATGGCGGCTCAAGTATCCTTCCTGAGGCCAAAAGACGCTTATCTCCCATGTTTTCAGACATTTTTGTAGAAATCCCTGGGACGAAAAAGAGGAACGTCACACTTGTTCAGTAATGTGATCAGGATTCATGTAAATGACCTACATTGAACATAAGTCAACAGACTCCTCTGCTACGGACGCCTAGAGATCAGAGATGTTGACCCTATGTTCATCATGTTCCTTTCTTCAAGATTTGAAAAAGCCGAGGAAATGCTGATAAAAGTGTGGCTTCCCCACAGTACATCAAAAGGCCTTGTCAGTTCTCATTAGTGAGTATCTACTTAGCAACTCAGATACTTGAAGTTCTCCATTTACAAATAGGAAACAATCTCTATTACATCATAACCACTTGGTGAAGACAAATAAGTTGTGTCAAGCATGGTCTTGATGCATATATAAACACTGAAGTAAGTCAATAGGTCTCACTCTACTTCAAGCTGTAGCCAACATCTTGAAAACACAGGTTTCTAGTTTCCATTGACCTGGACTCTGATACCTCACAGCTTCTGAACTCCCATGTATTCTTTTCCTTAACTTTCCTCTTGAGCGTCCTGTCCAAGTGAGTTACATGAGATATTTATGTGCCCCCGAATGTGTGCTGAGAAAAGTTTTTCTTTGTCTTGAATTCCTTCGTCACCTTTGTCCTTAAAGCATAATTTCCATGACATAACTATGGCTCTTGGATCTAGTAAACTTGACAGGCCTTTAAAATGTCACAGTCCTGAAGGCTTCCTAACAAGGCAAAACAGATGCACTGACAACCCGTGGCAAATCTTCCTGCCAACCAGGACTAAATTTTAAGGCCTCTGGGATCTTTTGCTTCTAGTTTGATGTGATCCTGAAACCATTCTGGTATCTTACCATTAGAAAAAAATGGAAATGGTGGGGAATTGCAACCTGAGCTGCTCAAAAGCACTGGTGACTTTTTGGTTTTGTCACCAAGACAGCTCAAAAGTACCACCTTCCTCTGAGTGGAGCTGGCATCTCATCCTCTTGCACTTAAATCATCACCCTTATTCCCTTTCTGCTTCCACTGCTAAATGAGCTGTCAAAAATTACACCAAAGATAATATGAGTGTAGTAGAAAGACGCCGGGTACAAAAGAGTAATGGCAAAAGACCAAGAGCAGTGAGTGGCAACTCGCAGTGAGTTTTAAGAGGAGACACTGAAGGGCATCTGGGTGGCTCAGTCAGTTGAGCGTCGGACTTCAGCTCAGGTCATGATCTCACAGCTCGTGGGCTCAAGCCCCGCGTCAGGCTCTGTGTTGACAGCTCAGAGCCTGGAGCCTGCTTCACATTCTGTGTCTCCCTCTCTCTCTACCCTCCTCTGCTCACTCTCTCTCTCTCTCTCTCTCTCTCTCCTTCAAAGTTAAACAAACATTAAAAAATTTTTAAAAATTTAAAAAATAAATTAAAAAAATAAAAGGGGACACTGAGAAATACCAATGGACAGGCGCCTGCATGGCTCAATAGGTTGAGCATCCAACTTCAGCTCAGGTCACGATCTCACAGTTCATGGGTTCAAGCCCTGCGTCGGTCTCTGTGCTGACAGCTCAGACCCTGAAGCCTGCTTCAGATTCTGTGGTTCCCTCTCTCTCTCTCTCTCTCTCTCTCTCTCTCTCTCTGCCCCTCTCTTGCTCACACTCTGTCTCTGTCTCTCTCTCAAAAATAAATAAGCATTAAAATTATTTTTAAAAATACCAGTGTGTATCTCTAAAACAGAGACTCTGGCAGTATTCAATTCAATCCAATTCCTGAAGCATGTACTAAGCATCTATGACAGGTAGCATACTGGGTGGCAAAGAAAGCGGAGGAGTGGGTGGTACATAAGTCTGTGATGAATCTCAACTAGGAACAAAGCTGTGAACTCACAGCCCAGTAGAGTGAGAGCAAGTGAAAAGAAAACGATAATATTGTGTGATAGGCACAAAGAGAGCCCACCTAATTAAGACTTGGAGGTTCTAGAAAAGCCATCAAAACAAAAAGGATAATGTTTGCTACATGTAACTGGGAAAATCTGAATATGGTCTGTATACTAGTAATAGTGTTTTATGAACGTTACACTTCCTGGAGGTCATAGGTACATTGTACTTATGCAGGAGAATGCCCTTGTTCTCAGGATGATGTATTTAGGGATAAAATGTCATGACATCTACAATTCCTCAAATAGTTCAGTGTAAAATAATGCAGTTGAGTGGGGGCAGGACAGGGAGAAAGGGGGAACGGTTGGGGGGGGAGACAAGAGGAGGAGAGAGAATCATTAAGAAAAAAAAATTCTCAATCTAATCCTGAATGTGAAATCTAAAATCATACTTTGCCCAGCTATGCTGCTAACTAGTTGAAAAGAAGGGATTTTACATTCTGTTTTATAAAACAGGTAAAACGAGCCCACTTCCAAAGACATAAAGGAGAGAACACCTTATAACCAAACTGAAGGAGAGAATCACTTCCAAGCTGTGGACTGTACAAGACAAATCCCCCAGAGGCCAATGTGCACATGAAAAGGAATTCTCTGGCCAGGGGGTGGGAAACAAAGAGACCTGGTCGTGATCCTCTCCATGGGCTGTGAATTTGGCCTCATCCCCTTCTTTCCTCATTGTTTGAGCAACCAGACACCAAGACTCTAATCAAACAGAGGCCCCAGCACAAAGCTCTACCAAAATCACAGTCAGGGGAGCGATTTCCCACCCATTCCAACTCATATTTCAGACCTCACTGGAAAGTATTAGTTCCACATCACTATTAGCAGCTATGGCAGTGATCCAGCTAATACTAGACATTTCTATAAACTGGGAAGTCCTACAACCAAGTACCAGTCATTGTGCTTAGTAGTAGTAATTGTAATTGTTAACAGCTTTGTTGAGACATAATTCACATGCCATACAAGTCACCCATTCAAAGTGTATAATTCAATGTGTTCGCTATGTTCACAAGTCTATACAACTATTACAACAATTTAACTTTAGAGCGTCTTTATCCCCCTAAAAAAAAACCCCATTAACAGTCACTCCCCTCCAATCCCCATCCCCACCAAATCCTAGGTGACCGCTAATCTATTTTCTGTCTCTAGATCTGGCTATTTAGGATATTTCATATAAACGGAATCACACAATGTGTGGCCTTTTTTGTGACTGGCTTCTTTCACTTAGAGTGTTTTCAAGGCCCATCCATGCCGTAGCATTTATCAGTCCCACATTTCTTCTTACGGCCAAACAATATTCCATGGGATGGATAGACCACATTCCCTTTACCCATGTATCAGTTGATGGGCATTTCAGTTGTTTTCACTTTGGGCTATTATGAATAAAGCTGCTATGGCATTGCATGTGCAAGCTCTTGTGTGAATGTGTCTATTTTTCTTGGGTATATGCCTAGAAGTGCAATTTCTGACTCATAAGGTAACTCTTAATATTTTTAGGAACCGCCAAACTGCTTCCCAAAGAAGCTGCACCATCATTTCACATCCCCACCAGCAGTGGGTGAGGGTTCCAATATCGCCACATCCTCTCAAGCATTTGTTATTATCTGTCGTTTTTTATTATAGCCATCCTAGTAAGACTGAAGTGGTATCTCGCTGTGGTTTTGACTGGCATTTTCCTGATGATTAGTGATATTGAGCATCTTGTCGTGTGCTTACTGGCCACTAGTACACTTTCTTTAGAGAAATGTCTATTCAAATCCTTTGCCCTTCTTTTAATTGGGTAATTAATTGGATTACGCCTTTTTGTTACTGACTTTCAATATTTTTTTATTTATTCTGGATACAAGTTGTTTATCAGATATATAATGTTTATAATTTAAGATAATATTTACTGAGCATCTACCATATGGTGAGCACTATACTAACTTCTCCCCAGTTATTATCTCATTCAATTCTCACAACAATTTATGAGATCAGGTACTTTATCATTCCTATTTACAGATGAGAAAACTGAGGCACGAACACCCAAGCTTATGCCACTAGTAAGTCATAAAGCAAAAATTTGATGCCAGGCAGTTAGGTTCCAGAACCCACATCTTACTACCCCAGATTTACACAGGCAGGCTCCCTTTCTGCAGCTAGAAGAATCTGGCCAATTTATCCTCTGCTTATTTCACTGGATGTTATGAGAATATGGTAGACCAGCGTCCCTGAAGGAACAGGATTCATTAGAGAAATAGGTTAGAGCAAAATTCCCCAATGTATTATCATTTTAGCCCGATATCATTCTACTCCTTGAACAGCGTTTGAGAGAAATTGCCTAGGAAATGTTGCAAGTTCCATCCCTCTCTGGAAGAGTCATAATGCATCTCAGTACATTAAAGTCTAGAATTCCTGAAATTAAAAAAAAAAAAGTGTTAACTTTTTGAGTGGTCATGCGTTTGCAAAACCTATATGCCCCCCAAAAATCCCAAATCTCAGAATATATTTTAGAAAATACCACACTTGGGGTGCCTGGGTCGCTCAGTCAGGTGAGTGTCTGACTTCATCTCAGGTCATGATCTCACGGCTCGTGAGTTCGAGCCCCATGTCGGGCTCTGTGCTGACAGCTCAGAGCCTGGAGCCTGCTTTGGATTCTGTGTGTCCCTCTCTCTCTGCCCCTCCCTGGCTCATACTCTGTCCCTCTCTCTCTCAAAAATAAATAAACATTAAAAAATTTCTTCTAATTAAAAAAAAAAAAAAGAAGAAAATACCACACAGGATAAATGTATGATCCGCAGGAGGAGGTTTGACAGTCACTCAGTGCTTCTAAACTATATAATCTCCCAGGCTATTTTATGCCCTAAAGCTTCAGGGATTGAACATAGGTGAGCTCAAACCAAGACCTTGACCTGCTTTCCACTTTTCTCGGCCCTTTTTTAAATGCATAAGATCAACATCTTAAAAGGTGAAAAACAAATTCTGTCATTGCTCAGATAGCTACTGTCCACATCTCTATCTAAATTTCACATCTCTGGACCATCAGTGCAGAACAAACCTCTTCACATTGTTAGTTATTTTTATTGTAAGTATCCAGTTTTCCATTTCCTTCCCTGTCATTGCTTTTCTGCGGATGGGAACCATTTGTGTCATTCAAAATGTGTTCACTTATCCATCTCAGATAATGTTTCAGAGTGGCAGACATGTTCCCTAACTCATAAGTGGATTATATCTGGACACTGAGGACCAAGAAAAGCACAGGTAAGTGGTATAAACTGGTATAAACTGGTAAGTGGTATAAACTTGGTTGGTAAAACCAAGTATCTGTATTCTTGACTTTTAAAAGAAGTGAGAGAAAGAGATACGAAGACACATAACTTCTAAGAGTATTTCTATAATCATACCTATCATATGCTGTTACAGAATTAATCATTTAAGAGTACTGGCACTTCTTTTTTTTTAATGTTCATTTATTTATTTTGAGAGACAGAGAGCATAAGCACAAGTGGAAGAGGGGCAGAGACAGTAAGGGAGAGAGAGAATCCCAAGCAGGCTCCACGCTGTCAGCACAAAGCCCGACTTGGAGCTCGATCCCACAAACTGTGAAATCATGACCTGAGCTGAAATCAAGGGTCAAATGCTTAACTGACTGAGCCACCCAGGTGCCCCTACTGGAACTTATTGCTGTAGTTGTTTTAGAAATGTCAATTTAGGAATAATTCCAAATTTGATGCATTAATAGTGATTAATAGTGCAGGTTCTTAAATTTAAACTGCCAGGTTCTTTATCAGTTAGCTATTGCTACATAACAAACTGCACCAAACTCAGTGGCAGAAAACAACAATCACTTATTCTTACTCACCTATCACTCACTATAGCTGAGCTGGGGTGGCTCTGCCTGTCTAGGCTGGGATCAGCTGGGCTTGGCTTCCCCACTGTTGGTTGGGTATATGTCTGCTCAACATGTTTCTCTTCAGATCAGTGGGTTAACTGGGGCATGTTCTTCTCATGACAATGGCAGAAATGCGAGAGAACGGACTCAATCACATGAGCACATTTCAAGTCTCTGCCTACATCATTTCTGCTAATAGCCCATTGGCCAGTTCAAGTCTATGGCCAATCTCAAAGGCAACAAGTGGTAAACTACACTCCATCAACCATGAGACCAAAGGAAGTCACATAGCCAAGCCTAAAATCAGTGGGAAAGGCAAATATATTCCTCCCTTGGAGTTGTAGGTGAGAATATGAGGATTTGTGATCAATAATCCAATCTTTCACAAAATCCTGTCCTGGTTTTGCCACTTATGCTATGTAGCCTTGGAAAAGTGTAACCACTCTGTTCCTCACTTTAATCTTCTGGTAAAAGGGGAATAAAACAGTGCTTGCATTACAAGCTTGTTGTAAAGAGTGAACAAGGAAATTCATATAAAGTATGAGCAATCATTATTTGATTATCACCAGCATCAGCAGTTGCAAGAATGATCTAAATATTACAGAGACTTTATTTTTCTTTAGACAGTGACACAAGGTTCCCTACTTATGAGATGTAAATAACAAAGCATGTTTATAATGGCTAAAGGAGAGACTCCAAACTCCTTTTCAATATGGAAAATGTCTACATTAATACAAAGGAAGATGAGAGAGACAACCAAGGCCATGTTAAAAGCTCTGACCCAATGCTAACCTTATGACAACGATCTAGAAAAACAAATGAAAAAATACATATGTGCCTTGGTTATTTGGATACTTTATATAAAATCTTATCTACATTTTTTACCTCAATTGTAGAAAGCTGAATTACCCAGATAGTTGTTTCAGTTCTCCCTATCATTTCATATAAATTTGTAAAAAACAAAAAACAAAAAACGGGCAGTGTATGGCACTACATTTTCCCTATAATAAACAAGTATTAAAAGGAAAAACATCTTAAGACTATTAAATAGACCTTCATATAGTATAGGAGTTTTGCCAAAGGCAAGAGACCCAGAAATAAAGTATCCTACATTGAAAGACAACTACTGCGGTCTGTTTTTCCATAACTCAGTTGTAAAAGTAATTCAGCCCAAAAAGTTTCTAAGAAACTGACTTAAAATTGAACTGCCTTCCAGAGTATACATTCTACCCATCTAACTACTTCTCCAACAGCTTGAATTCTGAATCCTGCTTTCTCCTCAGGGCTTCTGAAGACCTTACTATCATTCTCAATGATTCAACACTTACCTACAGCTCTGAATTGTGACAAACCTTTTTTTAGGTACTGTAAATATGGCTCATTCTCCAATACAAATGGAATCAAGTCAGGGTTGATGTCCCTTCAAATTTCCCTAAGGAAATCTGTGCCTAGTACCTAGTACCTAGTACCTAGGCACTTGAGGGTTTCCCATAAATACCTGACTGACTGAACCAGTTGTCTACATAATAACCCATTCCTTCAGTCCACAGAAGATGTACAAGCGATGTCCAGAGAACTCTTATTAATGACTTGAAAATCACCATGTTTGTGTGAATAGGTGAAAACTGTCCACATCTTCTCTACCTAGTAAGGTCTGTACTTCTAGTTCTCTTTCTCATGTTTACCTATAGGGTCATGTAGAGATTAAACTTTTTAGGCTAGTCCAGTTCAGCTACAAATATATGAATATATCAATAAAGAATGCCCACAGAAGGATTTTATGGATCTCATTTCACTCAGAAGCTCAAGCTGAGAACATGAATAGAATCTATGATTGTGAACACTACACACACACACACACACACACACACACACACACACACACCCTTAATTACCAAGGTCTCTTGATCCCATCTCTACAATATTTTTTGAAGTGTCTACTTCCCTCTATCTCTGGTGCCACTATCCCTCATTGCCACTCTTTCAGATGATTGCAACTGACATCTGCCTCCTCCTGCTGAGGGCTTGCCATATTCCAACCCGTTCTCTATAATACAAATTTAAGCATGACAGATCAGGAAAAATCTGACCACACTATGGACAGCTCTTCCCATCAAGTAGAAAATTTGTTTCTCTACCCTTTGAATCTGAGCTTGATCATGTGACTTGCTTTGGCCATTGGGACATTAATAAGCAGAGACTTCAAAAGTGCTCACACACTGGTGCTCGCCCTTTAGCCATCATTAGAACAAGCCTAGGATAGCCTAGCAGAGGATGAGGGACCACACAGAGAAGAATCCCAGCCATCTTACCTGAGGTCCCTGATGTATGAGGTCTTCTTACATCATCCAGCCTCAGCTGAGCGGGCCTAGACCAAAAGAGTAGCCCGGCCTATCCACAGATTCATGATAAATAATAAAAGGCTATCATCTTTAGCCACACTAAGTTCGGGGGTAGTTTGTCATACAGCCAAAGGTAACTGACCTTTCTGTCCCCTGTTGAAAATCCCAGAATAGATCCCCTCAAGATAAAGCCCAAACACCTCTACTTGCTAAAACGTGGCCCTTCACCATTTATCACCAGCTAAACTCTATAGTTTCATCTCTCACCATTCTCTCTCCCCCCTCCCAACTTTTGCCATATAATTAACAGTTTTAAACCTTTAAAACCCTACCTAATAATATATCAGTTTCATTTACGTCCCTGGCTAAGCCCCCATTATTCTCTGAGTCCTTCCAGCATCCTCGTAAATAGCCATTTCTTGTTGATTTTAATTTATTAAATACATACCACTCAATTTTCAGTGCCCTGTAGGAGGTTTTTTCACTGTATAATAAAAAGTTGCTGCTGTTTATTCATATTTTAATGATACTGTGAATACAATGGTGCATATTCTGACTCCTATTCTTAGAAAAATGGTCTCTGTTGGATTCTCACTGCCATTCATTTTTCTATTTATTGTTGGACTTTGCTATTATAATTCCAGATACATCAAAATAATATCATCATGGGCCAGCTGCTTTGTTCAAAAATGAGCCACCTTGTCAATTTGTTTCCTCTTATATTCAATGACAGAGCTTACAGCCAGATTAATGTTTTAATTGAACCCCACACGTGTTTGTAGCTCCCTGTAGAAGGCAGCTCCCTGTGAAAACACTGGACTCCCTTACGCTTCTCCAGCTGCTCTAAGCTAATCCACCATCACTTAGTTAAAAGGAGTCATATTCTTTCAGGCCAACAAACATTTGCCATGATACACAATATACAGAAAAGGTCGTCATTCTGGCTGATTTGATAGCTACCTGGTTATCCTGATAAATGTATGCAATAAAACTAGATCATTCTGGCTCCAAAGCACATACCTAGTGACAGCGACCTCAGATTCCCACTTGGAGCTGTGGGTCCACACCATTCACTCATGTACCTCGCAAGCTAGAATTCTCATGAAACTCAGCAGAAAGGAGTGAAGAATCTCCTCTAAATTCCAGGGTACATGGGCAAGTACTCATTTACATGGTTCAAACAGCATCCTAGAAATGTGTTCTTTTTCTCTATTCCACTGCCCACACATACAAAGCCACTTTTAGCAAGACTCTTACATTTTCACAGTGATTCTGTGGACAGAATGTTACTACAAAGAAACAAAACTAAACCTGAGCCAAGAAAGTGGTCTCTTCAACAAAACACTTCACTGTGTTTCCCTGTCATGCACCCACTGGCATCACTACCCCCACCTCCTAGGGACCCTCCTACGGGGACCAGCTAAGACAGCACACAAAATCCACTGTGACGAAAGGGGGACTGGTTTTTAAAAATAGTCCTTTCAGTTTTATAGCTAAGTTACAATTATGCTATGCAACACATTTATATGAACAGCCTAGCTGCACTTCTTTATTAGACTGCAATTCATTCACAGAGTCAACAAATATTTACCTAACGTCCGCTAAATGGCAGCCATTCCCTATTTTCAAAGACTCGGATGAAACTCATGCCATGATTTACAGGACTCCAGGTAACATGGCTCCTGTTCCACACAATTCACCACGAACTCTTCCGACATCCATCATCTTCCTTCAGGTCCCACACGCAGTCACCAAGTCCTGTCAATATCATCTTCTAAGTATCATCTAGCTCTGCCCCTTGCTCTCCATCTCTACTCCTACCACTCACATCTGGGCAAGGACTTACCACCACTTCCCAGTCTTCTCTTCACGGCTTCACCTTTTTCTCTTCCAGTCAGAATGACAGCCTAAAAGGCAAACATGAACGTGTCACTCCCCAACTCAAAATCCCTCAAAGCAAAGGGCCCCCTAGTCTATAAATCCCTAGATCCTAAGGATGGCCTAAATCCCCCTTTGTCACCACCATTGAGGCTTTCTCTCTCCTTCCGGGGCTGTGAAAAGGGAACTCATGGGGCTTTGGGGCAGCATGGCATAAAAAGTGCACAAAGGCCCGAGCCACACCGGATTCCCTCTTCCACCAAATCTCTCTTAGTCTTCTCCCTCCCAGCTCCTTTAGATGTTGAATTATGCTATTTTTGGCATCCATGAGGCAGAGAATCAGGCTTGGGCAAGTAACAAAAGAATTGGCTAAATCATCGCCTTTCTCTCAGGCTTTGCTTCACTGAAGCTGAAAATCAATGATGAGGAATTGACTCATGAGCTACTGCGCAGGCTCAGAGCAGCTTCTGTTTTCCACCCAGTTGTGGAAACCTGACCACAAGCTGTGTAATTCAGGACCAGGCACTAACACGAAGATTCTAGCCTAGAATGGTGATTATGAAAGACCTGAGCCTACCCTGAGGGTTAAAGTCTACCCACAGGCTCAGAGTGGCCCACAGAAAGACCAGAGCCTTTGTACCAACCCTGCCTTGGTTCACCATGCCCCATCAGCCTGGATACCCTGTACCAGAACATTGTGGAACTTCCCAAAAATTAATTTTAAATAACATTTCTATTTTATATACCAGAAAAACATGGGCTTATTTTTTAAATGTAGAAAATATAGTCAGAAAGAAGATACCAAAATTACTTATCATCTCATTACTAAGGTATCAGGTCCATGTACATTTTTAAAAGTTTTTATTGAAGCATAATATACACACAGAAACATTTACATAATAGCACCATTTACACTTTGGTGTTATCTTGATGGTCTTTTTTTTCTATGTGTAGATATGCATATATTTTCACCAAAACAAGATTACATTGCACACACTTTTTTATCTTTCATTTTTTATTTACAACGCATTATGAACAACGAACATCTTTTGAGGGCATTAAGTATTTGTTCTATCATTTTAAAATAGCATCAGATTCCATTGTTCAATTTAGCCAATACCCCAACCTAGATGTCGATATTTACAATGTCTTCACTTTTCATTACCATAAGCAACAGGGTTTTTTGTTTTGGTTTTTTTTGTTTGTTTGTTTTGTTTTGTTTTTTGAGCAGATTCCACATCCACTGTGGAGCCCAACGCAGGGCCTGAACTTATGACCCTGAGATCAAGACTGGAGCCAAGATCAAGAGTCAGATGCTTAACCGACTGAGCCACCCAGGCACCCCTAAACAACCATTTTAGATTTAATCTTTGCATAATTCCATATTTCTGAGATACTTAAATCTTAAAAAACTCTTGAACTATATCTTGAAAATTTATCAAACCAGTACATTTTCCTTAAGCATCATTTTATCTGTGGTTAATATTAAAAATAACTGGCCAAACAATAGCATTTGAGGAAATTAATTAGATGGTTAAGTTTCTCAGAAAAGGGTTATGGTTTTACCTTTAAACATACACTACTTGGTCACACTGGGGACTAGATGAGAGAAAAATACAAATCAAATCAAATGTCTTTCATATATATAACAAAACCACAAGAGGATGTTTAATTGGGAATTCTGACTGAGATACTAGGATATCCAGTAACAAATGACTTGTAAGACAGGCCACCACATGGAAATTTCATGAAAGTAGAGTGGCCAGTTAGGTATTTTACCCACATCAAGAATGCAAAAGGAGACTGTTGGAAATTAAAAGGATTTGTAAGGAGCATCACCTTTGACTTTCCGGAGAGGGCTGATTCTGAGTCTCACCACTGGGCCCTCCAAGGGGCTGGGAGGGCGTGGCGGCACCACCTCCTTCCCCAAGCCGGCTGAGATGCGCTCACAGGTACCACTTGGAGAGTGTAATAGGTGTTCAGAAGAAGAGGGCACAGGGTGAAATGATGGCTGACTCCTACTTTAGGAAGCCAGGGCAGCTGGAGACATCAGCTAAAGGGCTACATCGAGGAAGTAACTACACTTCCCTTCAGTGATAGGTCAAATCTGTATAAATCCCAGGGACCAGATGTGGATCCTGCCCAAGAGGACATCCTGCTGGGGTTCGGAGCACACAGGACTGTGAGGCTGTGGGGTGCATCACCAAGGCAGAGATTGAGAGGGGGTGAGGGCAGCTGGCTGAAGGAGGAACACTGCCCAAATCCATGGAGGCGCAGCAGAGGGTCTCTGCAAAACTCAAAAACACGTTCTAAGACAATCAACTTCCAACATTTGACCAGAGTTTTGCGAAGCCACTCTGACACAAGGCCGGCAAATGAGAACACTGCTGCTCCTCTTTCCCTTCCTCTCTTCCCATTCTCTGATTCCGAAGGGGCCAGAAACCCTAGGAAGCGCGCTGGGGAAGGCAAGCGGGGAACAAAGAGAAATTTCACTTATAGTCAGGCTTGGAATATCTGGGCCTGGACAAGTTTCACTGAAATGAGATTGAGTATACAAGTTAACTTGCTTTTTTCCTATTAGCACCCAGGAAATATCGGGACTGAAACAAGGTTTTAAACAGTGGCTGGAGAAGGATGCTTTCCACAAAACAAATGTAAAGGGACAATGGGGAACAAACAAACAAAATGCTGGCACTTTCTGAGTTCATCCCAAGATTCCCGTCCATGTGATGTACAGTTACACAGCTTAATATATGTATAAGTTACATGAGCCAAGAACTGGGCTAAATTTTTTATGCATAGTTGAACTAAATCCTTACAACTCTATGAGTAGGTACTATAATTATCCCTATTTTGTAAGTAAAGAAAACTAAGGTCCAGAAATGTGAAATAACTTATCTAAGATCATGCATCCATTAAAGTAAAAACCAGGTCTGTTTGACTCCAAAACCCATGTTTTGAACCATTACTCTGGTAAGTTACTGGTAAACACTTTGGTATGGTAAGGACGAGTCTCAAATTAAAAGGCTTGGATTATCACACAACTGTTAATGTAAACAGATTGCACATACAGGACAAATTACCAAGATACAATCTTTAAAATAAAAATGGCAAGTGAAATGCTCGATTGTGTATTACTCAGGACTTAGAGCAGCTAAAAGGTTTCAGCAACGTTATACTGCATACAAATCACAGATTAAACATGTCCGTGGAGTGTCCCCATGCAGTCGCCATAATATTCTATTGCAGAACAACAGCACAGGTCCTGATCCCTAGCTCTTGGTAAACATGAGTAGCTGGAATCCATTGTTGGAAGGGCTTAACATCCCCCACACATGAACTTGGCCTGAAAGCAAGTTTTCCAAGGCCTGACATCAATGGAAACCTCTTTGCTGTAGATTTGATTTTTATGAATTGGGATCAACAGAATGAGCATACAGTAACCACAGTTATTAGGGAATGCTTTCATCAACTAAAGCCGACTGGAGGAGGGAGAGGGTTATCCAAACAGCTCAGCTGTACGTCTCTGCTAACTGTGACTTAATCCCAGTTTATGAAAGCACCTGTGTTATTTGTCATGGGTCTTAGTCCTGCCCAACTACACCAAACAACGCCAACCTCTGTGCAGGGGGTGCGGAGAGAGGGTTAAATGATGCACGTCAATGTCTAGAAGGATTAGGATGATGTAAGGCTCATTTTCACAAACATCCTGGAGTACATTTTGAATGTCTTTCCAGAAATGAAATTCTACAGCACCATCTACCACCTCCACTCCTTACGGCAAGTTTAACTCATCTCAGGGGGACTGGGCTGTATTTACTCCTCTGCCTTCCCTGGAATGGATACTTCTTTGTTCCTTTTGCGGGGGTGGGGGGGGGGGAATAGATTGGGTAGTGCTTTATGCCCGAGAAGCTCTCAACAAATTGTTAGGTGCACAACTTCTTTTGGTTTTCTTTCACTGACATGTCAAAATGTAAATCATCTCTCTCCCTAGGCTCAAGGCAAATCAGCACTTGAGCATAAGATCATCTGTTCTTCCCTTCACTGTCTCATCAGCCCACCCTCCTCTTTCACTGTGATTCTATTCATCCTCTCTTCCATTGACTTACCAGGTGGAAGGCAACTGCCAAAATCCCTTATATTTCCTGTAACCAAGAATTAAAAGCATGTCTGAATTAAAAGCATTTCCAGGGACTAAGGAAAGATTTCTCTGCCTTCTACAGCGTAACAAATATTAAAAGATAGGTTGCAAAGACAAATGAACCTGGATGTCTGCAAATTTAGCCCAGGAATCAGAATTCGGATATTTATAGTGTGTCCCCAAGAATTCTAAATCCTTCGTCCTTCTCTGAGAACTGCTATGCAGAGCTTTGAGTGACAGGCAGTATGGTGCAAGCCACAATTTCAATTCCGCTTGCCTCATTCTTTGCACAGGCAACATCGGGCTGATAGAATGCAACTGAAAACATAATTTAGATGGGAAAATACAACGCGGTTTTCCCAGGAAGGGGGGCGGGGAGGGAGGAAGAACGGGGACATGGCTTGATCCAACCAGCAGAGGGCGCAGCTTACACATGTAAGTGTAAACGAGCCTTCACTGGAAGCTGTAAGGGCTCCTGCGATTTTTGTCATAAATTTCGCATTTTCGAATACCATGTGCAAGCTCCCGAGGACAAAACTCTGCTATAGTCAGTAAGTTCTCCTCTCTTGTTCAAATAAGACTATTTTCTACTGCCCCCAGGTCCAGCCACTCAAACTGCCACTTTTCTGCCCCTGGCTCTGGCATGGGAAAGAGAGTGAAGATAAACTCCCTGAAAAACAGCTTCCCAGAAAGGGTGACCTGTATTCCCAAGCAGCCTTCATTTGTTTAAGAGACTTGCACCTAGAATTTCTTGATCAAAGCTAATGCGCTGTAAATTTCTTCATTTAACAGACTTAGTCTGTTCAACTCTTGACACTGGGAATTGGGATTTCCCAGAACTATTAGCACTGCACAGTAGGCGCTCCACGCCGGCCAAGAACGGGGGATTAACAGGTATTTGTCTCAGCTAATTTCACTCTCTATACCGGGTCTATAGAGACTGGGGCTTCTTGGCGGAGTGTGCGCCACCCTGCTAATTGGCTACGAATGTAACTAGTCCAGCATGCCAATGGAGAGCACAGACTACTCCGCAGTCTTAGCAGGCTAGAGGCAAAGGGATCCTTACATCGGGCGTTTGGGAAAGTTGAGGGTTGCTGGGCAGCACTGTAATTGTAAATGGTTCATTTGCCAACTCTTACCTCCAGCTGGCCATCAAACGCTCACTCTGTAGAGCATTTGGTGATCCTTTTTTAAATTATGCTCAATGACAAATGCATCTGTGAAATCCCGTAGTCACAAAGAATCTCCGTACATTCTATTCAGAATGCATCTGCAGAATCAAAGGTCCTAGAGGTAGCTCACATAAAATACATAATTCCCCGAGTCAGATAAAATCATTACACTCATCGGGATATTCACAGATTATGTATGTCATTTCTGGGAAGAAGACCATAAATAGAGAGTTGCTAGGCCCTTTTCACATACTCCACTCTTTCCCTCCCTGCTGAAAATGAGACTCTATTATTGATAGATCCTCCTTCTGAAGCTTCTGATACAGGAACCGAAGAGTCAAATATTAAATAATATTATGTGTATTAGCTACACAACAAATCTTCTCGAACTCAGCAACTGAAAACAACAAACGTTTATTATTTCACAGTTTCCTTGGTCCAAGAATGCAGTAGCAGTTTAGCTGGATGATGTCGATGTAGTCTCTCATGATGCTACCAAGTGTGGATGGGGGCTGCAGTCACCTCTAGCCTCATTGAGGGAGAAGCCACGTCAAAGAGCGCCCATGGCTGTAGCAGACCAAAGAAGACCCCCTTCCAAGCTCACTAACATGTGCCTCTCCACAGGCTTGCCTCATAACATGGCAGTCCACTTCCCCCACGTTGTAGACTGAACATTTGTGTCCCCTTACAAAGTTGAAGCCCTAACCCCCAGTGTGGCTGGAACTGAAGATGGCACTTTTAAGGAAGTAATTAAGGATCACGAGGTCATAAGAGTGGAGCCCATATCCAAGAGGATTAACGTTGTTAGAAGAGACACCAGGGTGGCTCAGTCAGTTAAGCATCCTACTTTGGCTCAGGTCATGATCTCGGGTTCCGTGGGTTCGAGCCCCATGTCAGGCTCTGTGCTGACAGCTCCGAGCCTGGAGCCTGCTTCGGATTCTGTGTCTCCCTCTCTCTGCCCCTCCCCCGCTCACACTCTGTCTCTTTCTCTCTCAAAAATAATTAAACATTAAAAAAAAAGAATAAAAAAAGATACCAGATGCTTGCTTGCTCTCTCTCTCTGTCTCCTCTCACACACACAAAGAGTACATGCCAGCCCATTCAAGATGGCGGCCGTTTATAAGCCAGGAAATAGGTCCTCACCAAGAACACAATCAAGGAGCACCTTGATCTCGGACTTCCAGTTTCCAGGGTTATGAGAAACTAAATTTCTGTTGTTTAAGCCACCACATGTGTGGTATTTTGTTATGGCAGCCCGAGAGGACTAATATACCCCAGAACAAGCAGTCCAAGAGAAAGCATCCTGAGATGGAAGTCACAGTCTTTTTATAACCTAGTACCACAAATGGCACCCCCTCACTTCTGCCATACTCTATTCATTATAAGCAAGTCAATAAATCCAGCCCACACTCCAGGGGATATAATTACCCAAGGGTGTGGATACCAGGAGGCAGAGATCATGGAGGGTCATCTTGGAGACTGCCTGCCACACTATGTGTGAGCCAATTTATTAAATAAAAATGTATCTATACTTACACTATTACCATTGTATAGGTTACAATACAAGCAGTACATGTTACATTATTAGCATTTGTAAGGAAACAAAACCAGATTTCAAATCGTGGGTGCATTTTGAAAGCTGGCTCATAATTTGGGAATCCACTGCTTTACAATCCCATTCATGCATGTACTCTTCTTTTTCTCCCCTTTTCCACTCCTCTAAGTAAATACGTGCATATGGATACTACTTCCGGTGCCACAAATGTTGCCAGGGGGGGATGCGTGGTTCACCATTCCAAGCTTGCCGTCTGGGCTGTCTGCCACATCTGCCACCCAATAGTAAACCTCTTATTACAAATCCCATCTTTCTATCAGATGGCTACACCCTTGATTGATTAATTGAGCCCCTCTCAACACTGTCATAATGATAATAATAACAATAATACACTTCCAAGTGTGTTTGCTTTACCATGATGAACTGTAGTGGTCTCATTATCATTTAGCCACCACATAGGCCTTGGGATATAGTATTGTTCACCTCAAATTTATTCTTACATCTGCACTAATACTTGAAATGGAAACTTCTTCAAAGATAAACACTGGGGGAATAAAGTAAGTTTATGGTAGGATAAAAAATTTCTATGTCAGGTTTATTCTATCTTGCATAATTTTTTTCAACAGATGAGTTTCTGGATTATAGTTCCTGCATTTCCTTCATTGTATGCACTGAAATGATATTAAGTCTTTTAAGGGATATCTAATAATTCTATTGTATCAAACTAATGTAAGTGTCCCATGTGTCATACAGAATGCACTTGACAGCATTCATCAAATTCTTAATATTTAATTTGGCATTTAAACATAACTCCAACATTAGGAAATACTGAAATGCTGAATTATTGCTTAAAATAAAGAACTGCTGTTTGGAGTAATGAAATGATTTGTGTAAAATATCTCATACAGCTGCAGAGAGCTCAAAGTCATATTCCAAATAAATACTACTTGATATTAAATTCTGGCCATAAAATAAAGTGTAAACAAAAAGAACTAAAGAGAAACCACCCCTGCCCCTGGAAAAAAAACACACACACACACACAAAAAAACAAAACAAAAGGGTGAAATGGATTCTGTATGGATCCAGAACTGAAAATAGGAAACAGGTTATACTGACAGGCAATCCTTCGGCCTCCCCATCCCATTAACATACAAATCATTAACACTATGCAAATCAGTAACACAATCAAGACTCCCAGAGTAATTTCTATTCCCACCTCTGCACAGAGATCTAGTCTAGTTAGTTGTAGGGAGAGAGCTTCCGGAAAATTTGATTAATTGGGGGGAAATATGATAGTCAAAAGCAAAAACTTGCACTTAATCCAAGTTCAGTTAGTCAAGGTTACAAAGAGGGGAATGATCTAGGCTACTTAACCTTGTTTTAGTAAGAATTCCATTCCTCAGCCACTAATCTACCTCTCACTGCAGCCAAGCAACTCATAAAACTAGGTGTTTGGGTAAAGGCATGCATAATGAAGAATCTGAATGATTTTTAGCATTCCTACTGAAAAGTAACCCCACAAAGCATTCCTGCTACAGTGGAGCAAGATGTGACTGAGACAGTCATATCTTCTTCTATAAATACTGGCACCAACAACTCCCAACTCAAAACCCTGCTGGCTAAAAGGCTAAAATAACATTTAGGAGAGAAAATTCCTCCTTGAATTTGCTAGTGCCACCCAATATTTCTATGTGACAGTCAAGCTTCAAAATAACAGAGAAACCTAAAAATAACATTCCATTTTGGAAAATATACTTAATTTACATTAAGTTAAAAACAAAATTTTTCAGCAAATAATGGTGAGGTTTTTCTGTTTAAGATGTGTTCTTTTTTAAATAAGCACAATTTGCAGGCAATCGCAAAGACAGTAAGGCACTGTCTATCCCATGTCCCCTACACCCAGTTTCTCCCAACAGCTACATCTTATGTAACTACAATACAATTTTAAACCAGGAAAGAGACGTTGGTTCAACACATGTGTATAGTTCTATGCCTTCTTATCATGTGCTGATTTGTACAACAACCACTATAATCAAGATACAAAACTCAACAGCACCTGGGTGTCAGTCAGTTAAGCATCTAACTCTTGATTTCGGCTCAGGTCAGGTCACGATCTCACGGTTCGTGAGTTCGAGCCCCAAGTGGGGCTCCAGGCTCCGTGCAGACAACACGAAGCCTGCTTGGGATTCTCTATCTTCCTATATCTCTGCTCTTCCTCTGCTCTCTCTCTCTCTCTCTCAAAATAAATACACTTAAAAGATAAAAACTATTCCATCACCACAAAGATTCCATCATGCTACCTGTAGAGTCAGGTCCACCCCCACCACCACCCTTAGCTCTTGACAGCCACTCATTTGCTCTCCATCATCTTAAGGGTGCTTTTTTGAAAATGTTATTTAAATGTAGTACACTGTGTGACCTTTTAAGACTGGCTTTTTACATTCAGCAGAATGCCCTTGAGGTCCATGAAAACTTGGTTCATACATAAATTTTTAGTGGTTGCTCTAAGTATTACAGCATACGTTCATAACTTTTCACAATATGTTGGTGGTGAAACTTTACCAGTTCAAGGGAAATGTAGAAACTTTACTTCCCTTCAGGTACCTTTGTGCTCCTCCATTGATAATTATCTTAAACATTTCCTCTACACACGTTACAACCACATCAAAACATGAATTTTATGCTTCCCCTGCCAGATAGGAGTTAGAAGACTGAAGAGGAGGAAGTCTACAACCCATATTTTTACTCTTTCCTTTGTTCTCTCTTCCGTCCTGAGGCTTCAAGATTCATTTCCATGTAGGCAAGAACTTCCTTTGGACATTTTTAAGGGTAGGTCTGCTGGGTACAAATTCTTTCAGTTTGCCGTGATCTGAGAATGTCTTTATTTCCCTTTTACTCCTGAAGGATAGTTTCACCAAATATAGAATTTGTTGTTGACACTTTTCTTTCAGCACTTGAAAAATGTGCCATTTCTTTCTAGCCTCATGATTTCTGCTGAGAAACGCTGTCATTCAAATTATCTTTTCCCTACAGATAATGTGTCATTTCTCTCTGCCTGTTTTCATGATATTTTCTTGGTCTTAACTTTTTGAAGTTTGATTATGAAGTGTCCTGGTTTAGATTGCTTTGGGCTCATCTTATTTGGGATTCTCTAAGCTTTTTGAATTTGTAGGTTTGTGTCTTTTGCCAAATTGGAATTTTCAACCATTGTTTTTTTGATATCTTGTCGGCCTCACCCTCTTTGTTCTCCCCTTTTGGCACTCCAACCACACAAATGCTACAGCTTTTTTTTTTTTTTTTAATTTTTTTTTTCAACATTTATTTATTTTTGGGACAGAGAGAGACAGAGCATGAACGGGGGAGGGGCAGAGAGAGAGGGAGACACAGAATCGGAAGCAGGCTCCAGGCTCCGAGCCGTCAGCCCAGAGCCTGACGCGGGGCTCAAACCCACGGACCGCGAGATCGTGACCTGGCTGAAGTCGGACGCTTAACCGACTGCGCCACCCAGGCGCCCCTGCTACAGCTTTTGTTATAATCCCCCAGGTCTCTGAGCCTCCATTCCGTTTTTTCAGTCTATCTTCTCTCTGTTGTTCAGACTGGGTATTTCTATGGTTGTATCTTTAAGTTCACTGATTTTTTCCTCTGTCCTCTCCATTCTGCTGAGGGTTTTTTGGGGGGGTTTTGGGGGGGGTTTTTTGCCTTTGGTTAATTTATTATTCAGTGATCAAATTTCCATTTGATTCTTCTTTATATATTCTATAGAATATATTTCCTCTTAATGGACTGGTTGAAACCAAAAATAACAATCCCAGCCACCTGAGTCTCATACAGGAGATTTGTTTATTTTGATGAAATGCACAGAATGGCACAATAGCAAACACACTATCAGAGCATTAACTGAAGATATAAGAAAACAGAAGCCAATATTCTGCCGGCAAGAAAACACAGAGATATATATACCCGGTCATGAAGAAGCCACCGAATTACTCTGTTTGTGCAAGCTTTAGTGTTTCCGTAGGACTGAAAAGCAGCTATAGAATTATTCACTGGTCAGTCCAGGCACCGATGCACCTCCAACTGCCCAAAAGAGAAAAGGCTAGAGGCATGACTTCAGGCATCTGAGGAGATCGGGGTTTCCCAGCATTGCAATCTCAGCTGATAGGACAAGCAGACACAGGAATTGAAATTAACGTATCACTTGAGAAACAGGGACAAACCATATAACCCTGTGCTTTACTTTCTACAGAGACTCCTTCCCATCTTTCTCACTAACCACACAAAATGAATTGGGGGACTTTCTCACTATGTGTAGTCTCTAAAACAGTGTGTATGGAAGGGTCCAAGATGGCAGTGTAGTAAGATACAGAACTCACCTTCTCTCACAGACACACTAAATCTACAGCTACATATGAATCACTTCCCTCTAAAAAAAATTAGGAAAACCAGCTGAACTGCTTGTCCACAGCAAAGGGTGAAAGGACCCCATGAAGATGCATAAGACAGGCAGAGACAAGGTCTCAGCAAAAAACTCTACCCCCCAGCATGGCAACACACAAGAGAGAAATTTCATCAAACAGGTACTTTTCCCAGAGAAGCAAGGGGTTGGTGCCCCACATCGGGCATCCTAACTTGAGATCTGCACTGGAGAGATGAGCTCCCAGTCTGGCTGAGACAAGCCAACACATGGCTTAGAAAACCAATAGGGCCAATGTCCAAGGGACTGAAAGTGCTATCGGAAACTGAGATTCTCCCTTTAAAGAGAATCTCACTCAACCCAGGATTCAGCACAAAAGTGCCAATTTGAAAAGCACCTGACTGTAAAGGAGTTTCATTTGCTGGTCAATGGCATCTGCCAGACAGGCAGGGAGTACTTCGGGCTCTCTGCAGAGACGAAGGGGCTGGGAGACATCATTTGCCTACTCTCTACCTACCCTGCTAGCACAGACAGGCTTGCTCAGACACAGCGCCCTCCTTCTCCCTCACCTGAATGGGCAGAACAGTCTTATTTAGCACTGTCTCACTGCCTTTCTGAGGCCAGAGAGCAAGGGCAGTCACAGCAATCCCCCACTTCCTGGCTGGGGCAGGCACACAAACAGCCACGGCATTCTCTCGCTCCTTTGGTAAGGTCAGCAAGCACGGCTGGTTGCAACACTCCTCAACACCCTGGCTGAGGCTGCAAGCATGAGCGGTCATGGCATCCTCCTGCCCCTCACATGGGGCCAGTGCACAGCCACAGCCAGAGCGCGCTCCTACAGCCTCACTGAGGCCGATGGGCACGTGCAGGTGAGGCATTTTACCATGGCCTTTCCGAAGCCAGCGAGCCTACCCCACCCCCTACACTTTCCAGCTGTCCTGTTAGGACTAGCGGGTATGTGCAAACCTCACAGGGGGTGACCCTTGTTCGTGTGGCCCTGGTGTCCAAGGGGGCTGGCGTTCCTGAGCTCCAAGTAACTCTAATAACCAGAAAGACACTTCTTGGCAAGCCAACACCCACAGGGCGCTGCACACAGAGCAAACAGAAACACAGCCCCAGTCTTCTGGGAAAATTTACTTATCAGAGAGCTTTAGCCCAACGGACAGGTTTTAGGTTTTCCACAAATCTAAAGACTAAAGAGGCACTCCCTGGGAATGCAAGTAAGGGGACACCATTCTTGTGCACCCCTCCTTGGCCTCACTACAGCTCAAGGAGACCTCCTAAACAGCTTATACACTCATCTAGAGCCCCAATTCTTGTCACTGTTGCCCAGGGAAAACCTCCAGGGCTCCCATTCTGGAGGCCAGGAGGGTTTTACAACTGCAAGCTCACAAGACTATATATATTTGTATACCTTAGAAGGTACTGCTGGAGTGTCAGGCTTCCGATCAGCCTGAAAATAGGTGCTCAATGAGATTCCCGTCCCTTGCATCACTGACAGGTCTGGGCACACCCTCAACAATGGGAACATATCAAAAATAAATTCGGTGGTTTAGACAATCACAAAGGTTTGGGCAAGGGTGAATAACAAGGTTCATCACCTTCACAAGGCCATTCCTTCAAGACTGAAATACATTGGAGAGCCTGGGTGGTTCAGTCAGTTAAGCGTCCGACTTCGGCTCAGGTCATGATCTCACTGTTCGAGCGTTTGAGCTTCTGTCCGGCTCTGTGCTGGCAGCTCAGAGCCTGGAACCTGCTTTGGATTCTGTGCCTCCCTCTCTCTCTGCCCCGCCCCGGCTCACACTACTCACACTCTGTTTCTGTCTCAAAAACAAATAAACATTAAAAAAAGACCAAAATACCTATTTCACATAAAGCACAGAAGAAAATCAGAGTGCCAAGCAAAATGAGGAAACAGAAATATGTTCCAAATGAGAGAGAACAATACAAAAGATACGGAAATAAGAAATCAACCCAATAAATAATTCAAAGTAGTGATCACAGAGATGCTCACCAACTTGGGATAAATATGGATGAACAAGCAAGAACCTCAAAAAAGGAAGAAAAAGTAAGAAAGTACCACACAAAAATCACAGAGCCGAAGAATATAATAACTAAACTGATGAATACTCTAGAAGGAGTTCAACAGCAGACTGAATGAAACAGAAGAACAGATCAGTGAGCCGGAATACAAAGCACTGGAAGGCACACAGACAGAGCAGCAAAAACAAAAAAAGAATTTTAAAACAGGAAGATGACTTAAGAGATCTACAGGACAGCATCAAGCAGAATAGCAACCACATTATAGAGGTCCCAGAGAAGAGACAAGGAAGGGACAAATAACTTATTTGAAGAAAAAGTGGCTGAAAACTTCTGTAACCTGGAGAAGGAAACATCCAGTTCCAGGAAGCCCAGAGAGTTCCAAAGAAAAATGAACCCAAAGAGATCCACACGAAGACACATTATAATTAAAATGTCAAACATTAAAGGTAAAGCGAGAAGCTCAAAAGCAGGAAGAGAAAAGCAACCTGTTACATACAAGAGAACCTCTGTAAGATTATCAGCTAATTTTTCAGTAGAAACTTTGCACACTAGAAGAGAGTATCATGACATAGTTGAAGTGTTAAAAGGAAAAAAAAAACTTCCAATCAAGAATACCTTGCTAAGTTATCGCCCAGAATTGAAAAAAAGGTAATGAGTTTTGCAAATAAGCAAAACTAAAAGAATTCATCACCACTAAAGCAGCCTTACAAGAAATGTTAAAGGGATTTCCTTAAGCTGAACAGAAATAGCACTATTAACAACAAGAAAACATACAAAAGCAAAAACCTCACTGAAAAAGGTGCATGTATAATAAAAGTAGTGGATAAATCACTTACAAAGCTAGTATGGTAAGCTCCCTGATGTCATTCTAAGCAATGCTTTTTTGCATCTGAGTCAAAAGGAAAGGACAACAAAAGCAAAAATAAATAACATTACATCAAGGTAAAAAGCTTCTGCACAGCAAAGAGACTATCAACAAAATAAAAAGGCAACCTACTGAATGGGAGAAAATATTTGCAAATCATGTATGTATCTGATAAGGGGTTAACACCCAAATTATGAAGAACTCACACAACTCAATAACAAAAACACAAACAATCCAATTAAAAATGGGCAGAGGGGAGTGGGGTTAGGAGGGACAAAACAGGTGAAGAAAACCAAAAAGTACAAACTTTCACTTACAAAATAAATAAGTCATGGGGATGTAACATACAGTATAGGGAAGAGAGTCAGTTATATTGTATTAACTTTGTAAGGTGACACATGGTAACCAGACTTATTGAGGTGACCATTTCACAGTGTATACATTGTGAAAGGTTGAAATACTATGTACTACACTTGAAACTAATATAATATTCTATGTCAATTATACTTTAATAAAATTTTTTTTAAGTTTTTATAAGATAAGATTCGTGTTGCTCTAAATTTTCATAAACTTCATTTGTAGAAACATCCAACCCAGGTGTTTGTGTTTTGTTTGATGTTAAGGGTGGGCTTTTGGGGAGGATTTTATGGGCAAATTCTTGACTACAGATAAATCTTTTTAAAGAGTATGGATTTATTCATGTTTAGTATTTCCTTTAAAGTCAATTTTAATAATTTGTATCTTTTAACAAAATTATCCATTTTGTCTCAGTTTTGAAACGCAATACTCCCAATGAATATATCCTTAATATATAGGCAGTTTGTAAAAGTAGAGAAGAAACTCCTACACTAAAGAAACTGTATGATAAATCAAAATGGGGAGACTGCCTACTAAAATAAAAGAATAGGACCCAGAGTTTCCTAACATAATAGCCGAAATGTCCAAAATACAACCAAAAGTCACCCATCATACAATGGACCGGGAAACTCACAATTTGAATGAGGGAAGACAAGCAAATGATGTCAACACCAAGACAAATCAGCTGTTGGACTTAACCTGACAACAATTTAAAAGCAACCATGATAAATATGCTTCAATAAGCTATTATATATTCTCTTAGAACAAATGCTAAGGTAGAAAAATCTCAGCAAAATAAATAGAAGTTATTTTAAAAAGAACCAAATGGAAATCACAGAACTAAAAAACAAACTAACCAAAATTAAAAATTCTATCACTGGGTTCAACCAAAAAATTTATAGAGCAGAAGAATCAAAGAATTTGAGGACACATCAATGGAATTCACTCAATCTATACAACAGAGAGAAAATAGACTAAAAGATTTAACAAAGCCTCAGACACCTGTGGACCTATGAGCAAAGACCCAAAAAAAGAAGTCTGTGAAGTCCAAAAAAAAAGGAGCAAAATCCAAATGGAGAACATGAGGCTGAAAGAATATTCAAGGAAATAATGGCAAAAAAAAACTTCCCAAATTTGGGGGAAAAAAACCAAAACATGAACCTACATACTGAAGGCTCAACAACCCTCAAATCAGATAGGCACAAATAAATCTATGCCAAGATGTGTCATTAGTACACTTATAAAAACTAAAGACAAATAATATTGAAATCAGCCAATGAGAAACAATCTATAGGAAAAAAATCAATTCAAATGGCAACAGATTTCTCCTTTGAATCTACAGAGGCCAAAAGGAAGTGGCCCAACGTTTTCCAAGTGCTGGAAGAAAAGAAATGTGAACTGTGAATTCTATATCTGATGAAACTATTCTTTCAGAATGAAGAGGGAATAAAGACATTCTCAGATGAAGGGGAACTAAAAGAATGTGTCACTAATAAACCTACCCTTAAAGAATGGCTAAAGGAACTTCTCCAAACAGAATGAAAATAATCACTTGGATGTATATTGGTTAATTTCCAAATGATCAGAGAGGAAGTCAAAAATGAAATAAATTACCCATGACACCAAAAGAAAATGAAAACAAAACAGGACAAAACAAGCAGAAGTACAGAAATACAGAAGTTCTGAGAGAGGAGTTTATAGCACCACATACTTACAGTACAAAAGAGAAAAGGTCTCAAAACAATTATCTCCTTTATTAACTCAAAGCAAGCAGAGGATGAGATAGGAAATAAATGCACTTGAAAACATAAAAACAATAGAGAAAATCAATTTAAAAAGCTGATTCTTTTGGTGCCTGGCTGGCTCAGTCAGAAAAGCATACGACTCAATCACAGAGTCATGAGTTCGAGCCCCACGTGGGGTGTAAAGATCACTTAAAAAAATAAAACTTTTTACAAAGCTGATTCTTGGGGCACCTGGGTGGGCTCAGTCAGTTAAGCATCTGACTTCGGTTCAGGTCATGATCTCATGGTCTGTGAGTTCAAGCCCCATGTCAGGCTCTGTCCTGACAGCTCAGAGCCTGGAGCCTGCTTGAGATTCTGTCTGTCTCTCTCTCTGCCCCTCCCCTGCTCACTCATGCGTGCTCTCTCTCTCTCTCTGTTAAAAATAAATATCAAAAAAAAATTAAAAATAAATAAAACTAAAAAAGCTGATCTTCAAAAAATTCAACAAAATTAATAAATCTTTGGAAGACTGACAAAAAATAAAACAGAGAAACACATTACCAAAATCAGGAATGAAATGGAACATTAGTAAAGATCCTGGAGCTGTTAAAAAGATAATAAGAGAATATGACAAACAAATTTATACTCATAAATTTGAAAACTTCGGAAAAAGAGACTGATACTTTTAAAGCCATGAAATTCCAAAATTAAACCAAGATGGAATAAATAATCTAAATAGTCCCATAACTATCAAAGAAATTAAGTTCATTATTGTAAAATCCTCAAAAAATAAAGCTCCATGCCCAGATGATTTTATTGGAGAATTCTACCAAATTTTTAAAGGAGAAGTAACACCAATTCTACACAATCTCACGCAGAAAATAAGAAATGAAGGACACTCCCAACTCATTATATGAGGCCAGCATCACCCTGATACCAAAATTAGACAAATACAAAAAAAAAAAAAAAAGGAAAACTACAAATCAGTATCTCTTATGGGAGATAAAAAGCTAAGATGGAAAGAAGATGAAAGATAAAAAGGGACAGCAGAGAACTGTCCTATAGAATCCTTTAGCACTAGTTAAGAAAGAAGATTAAGGAGGGAGAGGGAGACCAACAGAGAAACAGAGGGAATCATGCACACTCATGTACAGAGAAAAAAGGATACAGAGAGAAAGAGCCCAAAACAAAGAAAGTAAAACACACTGTGAAAACATTAGTGAGCAGCAGATTTCCCACAAGAGACAAGAACCACACACAGAGACCTAAATGAACCAATTAAACTGAGACTTAAAGAGAGAGACTCCTCAAATGTGTAGAGGTAGTTGTAACTTTGTGCCACGGAAGACTCTAAAACCTTGCTGCAGTTTTGTAACCATGAGAAGTTTCTATCTCTGGTGTAAAGAAGAGGTGACAGGACTGGAATTAAAAAAAAAACCTCTGCAATAAGCCACCATTGTGGACTTCAGGAGCTCCCCTAATTCTTGGGTTTTCATTTTTTTAAGCTACAAAATGAAGACAAACCAGATGTCCAGTAAGTTTCCTACCAGGTCCAAGCTTTCATCACGATATGGTAAACTTTCTTGGCATTTGGCAAGTGACGTAAAGGCTTTTTCTAAAATAAGGGTTTGGGGCACCCGGGTGGTTCAGCCGGTTGGGCTTCAACTCAGATCATGAACTCACAGATCATGGGTTTGAGCCCCATGTCAAGCTCTCCTCTCTCAGCGCAGAGCCCTCTTCAGATTCTCTCTCCCTCTCTCTCTGCCCCTCCCCTTCTTGCTCTCTCCCTCTGTCTCTCTCTCTGAAAAAAAAATTAAAATTAAAAAATAAATAAATTAAATAAGGGCATATCTTAAGAGTCAGCCTGTGGGTCAGCTCTCTCTCTCTCAAAAAAAATTATTAATTAAAAAAAATAAATTAAATAAGGGCTTATCCTAAGAATCACCCTGTGAGTCAGGAACTCTTCATCCCAGACCTACACTTTTCCATGGAAAAGTGAAAAGAAAAAAGAAAAAAAAAAGATAAGTAAGCTCTCATCTTTAGGGGAGATTTATGAAAGAGAAAGGTCTATAATGTTCCAGATTGATGGGAAAAGTTCTTAATTTTAAAATGTTCCCCATAAAAAGGTATTCATTAAATCACTTGCCTTTGTGTTAATCACATGAAGTAAAAAAAAGAATTGTAAAAAATATTATGCTTCTATTTCTCAAACTGAATTTTCTTCTCAACCTAAGGCACTCCTAGTTTAATTTTCTCCTTTATTTCTTTTAGTTGTTCCAGTCTTACTCAACGTTTCAAGAAAGACTTGAACTCTGAAGACATTCAAAATAAAGTGCTGCTAACAAAGCAGTGAATCGGCCTCTTACGTACATATGCACATGGAGATAACACACAAGCTCTCCCAGCCTAAATATATAAAGTCTAGTGCAATAGAGACCTACTTGGAGGCATATCCACCATAGGAATGGGGGCCACAATCCCAAACACTGGGCTTTGGAGAGCTTCTCTTCCAAGTAGCCCTGCTAATTAGTGCTAAAAATACCCAAGGTTTAAATACTCAAAAATATGTCATATATACACATACATACAACTAGCTCATAAACATCATCTTATAAAACCAAGTAAAAAAGATATGTCCCTCCCCTACGGTACTCACACATTTCAGGCCTAGGACGCTTTTGTTGATCTCTCTTTTCAACTATTGGGATTCACTGGGATTAAAGTGCGGTAGAAAAGGCTCCTGGGGTCGGGGCGCCTGAATGGCTTAGTTCGTTAAATTGATTTCAGCTCAGGTCATGATCTCACAGTTCGTGAGTTTGAGCCCCCATCAGACTCTGTGCTGACAGAGCGGAGTCTGCTTGGGATCCTGTCTCTCCCCCACCCCCCCTTCCCCTGCATGCTCTCTAAATAAATAAACTTTAAAAAGAAAAGGCTGGGCGCTTGGGTGGCTCAGTCGGTTAAGCGTCAGACTTCGGCTGGGGTCACAATCTCGCGGTTCGTGAGTGCGAGCCCCCAGACGGGCTCTGTGCTGACGGCTCGGAGCCTGGAGCCTGCTTCACATTCTGTGTGTCCATCTCTCTCTGCCCCTTTCCTGCTCATGCTTTGTCTCTGTCTCAAAAATAAACAAACATTAAAAAAAAATTTTTTTTTTAAAGAAAAGGCTCCTGGGGTTAGCATCCAGCTCAAGATATTCCCTGCATTTTCCTAGAAATGCAGATTCCTGCTCACAGAAACACTTAAACCTTCACACAGCTAGCATCTCACTTTGCAGTATGCATATAAACAACCTATAGAAATAAGCTTCACAGCACCGCATCAATTCCCGTCCCATTCTGTAGCCCCTCAATCCTGTTTTAGAGAAAAGTGAAAGTAATGGAGGTGAAATCTATCAACCGCCTCCACTCCTCCACACATATTTATAGCTACATCTATCCTGACGGCTCTATCCTACCTACCTCCTCTCTTTAAGAAGGTGAACTCTCTATCCATATTGGTACATTCCTTCAATTATACCTCCCTCTCTGGAATTTTCTCTTTCCTGGCTCCTTCTGTTCCAGTCATAGCACTTTCAAATTTCCTCCCACACTATAAGTCAGTGTGGTTCTCAAAATGTGGTCCAAGAACCCTTGTGGGAGGCTTCCGAGGTCCTTTGAGGGGATCCACAAGGGTCTTCCTTTTACCAGCTACACACCTGTGTAAGGCCAGATTTTTCTTGTTTACTTCAACCATGACAACATATTACGACAGATTGGATGCAGAAGAATCTGTTTTTTTTTTTTAACTAAGTCAGATATTAGAGAGATGTGCAAAAATGAAAAACAGTGCTGCTCTTTTCACTAAATGTTTTTGTTCTGAAAAAGTTATTTTTCATTAAAATATGATATGTTAAATAATGAGCTTATTTTAAAATAAATCAATACCTATTTTTAAAGTTCTGTGTTAATATGTAATACGGTAAATATTATCCCACATAAAACATGCAAGATCTTTGGGGTCCCCAATAACTTTCGAAGACTAGAAATGGGTCCTGGAGCAAAGGGTTTAAGAACTGCTACTATAAAAATTTTCTCAGTCCTGCTACCCCTCAGGATATTTCTCTTTCTCTTTCCTTGCCTTTGCCACTAACATCCCCTGTTTCCATTTCCTCAGTTCCAATGATCTTCTCAGTCCACTGGAATCCAACTTCTGCTTCCCATCACACCACTGAAATTATGCTCACCAAGGTCACCGGTAACGTCCTCTTGTAAGAATTTTTATCATATTCTTTTAAGATTACAAGAGTAGTGCATGGTCACTGTAGGACATTTAGAAAATGCATATAAGCAAAAACACACAAAAAAGAGCAATAAAAAAAAATCACCCCCGATCAGACTGGGAAGAAGCGTGCCAGGAGCCAAGAAATTCACGCAGCCTCTAGAAGCTGGAAAAGATCAGAAAACTAAAGAAGAAGTTAAATAACATGATAAAGACCATCTGGCTAGAAAGTCACATACGAAAATACAACAAGGGGCTTTTCACGCCAAAGTCCATGTTCATTCTTCTGTGCTCTGCTGCCGCTGTATGGATGGGAATCGCCAAGTTTTTTTGTCCCCTGCTCAGCTACTATCTCTTCAGAGAGATTTAAAGAATGAGGATGACTCAATCTCTCATTGCTGGTTTGAGATAGAGGAAGGAGGGCAACAGGGAAGGAATGTAGGCAGCATCTGGAAGCTGAAATTAACCCCAGCTGACAGCCAGCAAGAACTGGGACCTCAGAAAGCAACCTCAATGAGGTTCAAAGTAGAGTCCTCCCTTTAAAAAAACAAAACACTGCTAATCCCACCAACCAGAGGTAACCACTCTTAGAAATTGGTCCCTTCAGAGTTCTGAATGCACTGTGCTATAAAAATGGTATCAGAGAGTACAGATTGTTTGGATGTGTGTTCTACATATTGTTTTGGAAACCGGCCTGTTAACCGACTTAGTCACTTATTACTTCCTAAGTGATAAATCCTGAGGTTTTTCTTATCAATGTTTAGTCTCCTTAACATCATCTGGCATCATCTGGCAGTGCCAACCATTTGGTCTTTTTGGACTCTTTGCTTTCCATGCAGGAGTCTCTCTTGGTTCCCTTCTCCTCTCTGTCTGCTCCTTCCCTGTTCCCTCACATGAGCCTATTCTAAAGCTTTAAATGCCCCCTATATGTAGACAACCCCCAAATCGAACCCCTATTTTCTCCAGGGCTCCAGACCCAAATTTCTAACATTCCACTGGTCAATTCCACCCCTACATTTCACAGAGTCTTCAAACCCAATATCCCAAAACGAATTTTTTCATACCCGTCTCCCAATTTACTTATTCTGAAATTCCTTATCTCAGTTAATGGCACCACTTTGCCTAAGAGAAACCTGAAACTGAAGGACTACTCCGCACTTTCCTTCAACCACACTGAACAATTCGTTTTCAAACACAGCGAGTAGTCTCCCCCCAAGGTCTATAGACCCTCTCTTACTCGTGCCCTGCCACTGCTCTCATCAGTACCCATCTTCCAGGCGTCCCCCTCTCTCCAGTCCTCTCTTCCTCAAACCCAACCAGAATATGGAGTTAACTTCCTGAAACACAAACCCGATTATACTTTTCTATCCTTCTATGGCCCTCCATGGCTCAGGGGACCCCTTCACTGTGTGGTTTCATCTCACCTCTCCAAGCTCTTCTCTCTCAAGTCACACATACATATTCTGCCCTTCAGCCACACCAAGCCACTCGTGGCTCCACAAACACTCCGTGCCCTTTGATACACTTTGCGTTTGCAAGAGCTCTCCTTCCCCATCCAACAAGCTCCTCATCTTTAAAGACTCAACTCAAAAGCCACCTCCCTTGAGAAGCTTTCCATGAATCTTCCATAGACAGTTAGTTGCTCCCTTATCTCTCCTCTTAGGACTTGGCAGCTCTTAGTCCTTGTTATACTGTATCGGGGCAGCCACACAACCTGTCTATGGTCACATCAAGGGCTGAGATCTTGTGTTAACCTGTCCCCTCATCTATATTGGACAGCCGTTGGATAGATAACTGAACCGATATTGAACAAAATTTGCTTTGTACCCTCCCTACTTGGTATACCATTCTATGAAGAAACTATAAATCAAATAGATATACTGCCAGACATCAGCACTCATTCATTTACGTTCACAGAAGCAACATCGGAGGTGAGAAGAGAGTCAATCCTCCAGCAAACCAGCACAGTTAAACACACCCCCAAAGTAGTACAGGGATGTTTTCTCAGACGACACGTTCAATGAACTCGTGCTAAATCCTTTTCTGAAATGTAATGCAATGAACTACAGTAACAATTGAGCAATGTAGACAGAAAAACAAGTAGCACTATTCGATGGGGTCAGCTCCGGCTTTTATTTGTTGTGTCACCTTAGGCAAGTTACTAACTCCCTCCGAACCTTCGTTTCCTCATCGGTGAGATGAAGACAGATCTTTGGAAGACGTTTTTAAATGGAGAGACAATATTTGTAAAGACTCGAATACAGTTCTCTTCAATAAGGTAGAAATTTCAAAAAATTGGCCCTCTGAAAATGTCTACGTTGGGAAATATCTGCGACTAGTCAGCTTTAATAAAGGCCATTTCAGACTGCACCAGATAAAAAGTTCAGTACAGAACCAACTCTAAGGGGGGAAAAACTGCTCACGACCAGAATGTTGTCTTAACACCAAGACTTGATCATCAGCCAGGCTCAATTCTTCGCTAATTAATAAACCTCAGCCCTTCCACACACACACACACACAAAAATGCCTGGTAGGACATCCCACTCTTAAACCAAGAACATATTACCCAGGGACTAGGAAAATCCAAATGTTATTCTTGATCATTTAGGAACCTGTCTGCTTAATGAGCATTACACGCAGCTGTGCCCGAAGACATGCTCCTCCAACCTTTGGGTGATTTCAGAATTTCTGAAATCCTCCGAAGTCTCTTTCAGGTTTACTCCAAGACCAGAAAATTATACAGAGCCTATCCACGGATTTCAACTGGCTGGGCAGCAGCCTTCTAAGCTAGCTAATTTCTGTCACCACCCGTGGCCGTCTGTGGGTAATTAAGAGGTTAACAGAACAAGAGTGGCGAGTATACACTTATGGTGGGAACCTGTACAAAGGGTAACCTTTGAGCCTTCCACCTGTCGCTGCCCATTCTGGCCACACACCAGCTTTCTTTGTGAATCATGAAAAAGTGCTCTGGGGCCTCAGCAAAGGTGGCCAGCTGTCCTGAAATGCTAAAATTTCCCAACAGCAAGGGGACAGGAAACTGCAGTGTGAGTTAACAAAAATGAACTAACAACTATATATGTAGTTATATAGTAACTATATCAGCATGTAAGTTAAAGACTCCTCAGAAACAATGCAGAAAATGGGATTTCAGAAGAGGGACCATATTAAATTGGTCTGTTGTAACTCCTGGTTTTTTCACGACAGCAATAGGATTTTTACACACACACACCCACGCACACGCACACCACTCCTTTAGAATAAACAATTACATCTGACAGAAAGATAGAATGGATACAAACAAGCTTGGAATCAATCAATGCATTATTAACTTTAGACAAAACAAGTTGACTAGAGATAGAATTGGGAGGACAAAAATATGGAAATGTTTTCCTGAAATAGCCTCTCTAAAGATCACCTATAGGGGAAAGAACCTGTTTCCATTTTTCCACTTCCGCCCCCGAGCTCTAATGCAAACATATTTGTATAATTTATGCACATAATAGTACTTAATAGCAGCAACTCACACCGGCTGATTTTCCTCCGTGCGAAAGGAGGAATATAAAAGTCGACCAGATGATTTCCCTTCAGGTAGTGGAACTATACAGAATGCAATTCAAATCCCGGTGCTGCCGTTTACCAGCTGTGTGACTCTAGGAAGTTATTTAACCTTTCTGTGCCTCAGTTTTCTCCTATGAAAATAGGATTGATAAAAGAACTGATCTCATGGCTTTGTTACGAAGATTACATGAATCAATACAGAAAATGCATTTAGAACTAAATGAGGCCCACAGAAAACTATTGTTATTGTCATTATCACTCCATTATTTACACGCTAAGAGACTGTGGTAGTGAAGTAATCAGCATGTCACTTGAGTTTATCCGACAAGGGCCAGCGTTTACTATCAGTTCACGAGGCCCTCATTGGAAAAAAAAGCAAAAAATGAGTGATGTGTAAAAAATTTGCAAGAACACTGCCAGTCCCAAGCCCTCAACCTAGAGCACGTTTGTTTCTTAAAGCCTCCTGAGAAAAAACTATCCACATACGTGTAGATGAAAGACGGCTGCAAAGTCTTTACTACCTCTCTCATGGGGAGTTCTGTGTCCCCTTCTCTTAAATGTGGGAATGCTCTGTGACTGCTGTGGCCAACAAAATACAGTATAAGTGACATTATACCAATTTTCTGACTCCAGCATTAAAAGTCTGGTAGGCTCTGGGTCACCTGGGTGGCTCAGTCATTTAAGCATCTGACTTAGGCTCAGGTCATGATATCACAGTCTGTGGGTTCGAGCCCCACATCAAGCTCTGTGCTGACACCTTAGAGCCTGGAGCCTGCTTTGGATTCTATGTCTCCATCTCTCTCTGCCCCTCCCCTGCTCACACTCTGTCTGTCTCTCTCCCTCAAAAATAAACATTAGAAAAAAAAAAAAAAGACTGGTAGATTCTACTTCATGTCTCTCAGAATACTCACTCTTGGGAATACAGACAGCCACCATGTTGTGAGAAGCCCAAACCACATAGGGAGACCATGTGTAGGCACTTCAGGGGACAGCCCCAGCTCGGCTTCCAGCTGACAGTCAACATCAACTGCCAGCCATCCTAGCCCAGGTGCCCAGCATGTGAATGAAGTAGCCGTCTTTGAAGTGGACTGTCATACCCCAGGCACCCAGATAATGCCACATGGATCAGAGATGAACCAACTAGCCAAACCCTTCCTGAACTACTAATCCGCAAAATAAAAGTGGACAAAATAAAATGATTTTTTTCAAGCCACTAAAATTTGGAGTAATTTGTTACTCAGCAATAAAAAACCAGCACATCCTAATGATAATGATCCTTTGTCTAACACTGAATGAGATAAATGGAGCCAAAATTTAAGCTCTGCCTGGAGTTATTTTCCCCTTTCTGCCAGAGCACACATTGACTTATCAATGTCTCAGATAGTGTTCGGAAGAAAACTGTTTTGAGGGATGATGGGGGAAGGGTCCAGAATAGGGATACTATGACTGTGCAAGGCTCAGCCATGATACCTACAAAGCCAGCAAGCACTTAACCTGCTAAAATTGGAAAGAGCATAAGACCTCCTAAGGGAACAAGGAGGAAAGAAGAAAGATGGTGGCCGTGAAGGCCAATATGTCATCAGTGGATCCATCAAGGTGACAGCATCCTCCAGGACCATGAATGTGTGGTGACAGAGAGAGAGAGAGAGAGAGAGAGAGAGAGAGAGAGAGAGAGAAGGGGGGGAGGGGGAGAGAGAGAATGTATTCAAATCAACAATAAAGGTCCAGGTTGTCTGGCTGAAAAATGAAACCAATGAAGGCAACTTCAGAGTGATGCCTCTATGCATGCTACAAAGCGTGTACATTATTTTACTGTGTATTAGTCAGGTTTCTGCTGCAAAAATACTGCATAACAAGCCAAAATTTCAGTGGCTCACAACAATCAAGTTTTCTTTTTCTTGTTCACAGCTCTGAGGGTCAACTGGGGTGTTTCTGCAGCTGCAGATTGAATTCAGGCTGCAGGTAGAGTCCAGGTCACCCCACACGTCTCTGCATTCCGTTTGGACCGGTGACTATTTGAGATATGTTCTTCTAATGTCAAAAGCACAAAAGAGTAAGCTGAATCATCAGAGGCATTTGAAGGACATCAAGGCATCTCTTTCACTAACATTCCATTGGCCAAAGCAAGTCCACGGCCAAACCAACATCAGTAGGGTAGAGGAATACACTCTACCTACTCTAGTGGGAAAAAACCAAAGTCACGTGACAAAGGGCACAGTTACATAATTCTACGTCCACAAGAGAGGGACGAATTGGTGACATTTATCATTTTTGTCTTGTTTTCAGATTTTATTTTAATTTTTTACGTGTTCATTTATTTTTGAGAGAGAGGGAGAGCACACACGCAGGGGAGAGGCAAGGGGGACAGAGGATCCAAACCAGGCTCTGTGCTGACAGCAGAAAGCCCGATGCGGGGCTCGAACTCATGAACCATGAGATCATGACCTGAGCCAAAGTTGGACGCTTAAGCGACTGAGCCACCTGGATGCCCCAACAGTTATCAGATTATTTTTAAGTAATCTCTACACCCAATGTGGGGCTCAAACTCATAACCCTGAGATCAAAAGTAGCACGTTCTTCTGACTAAGCCAGCCAGGTGTCCCCAAAGATATCGTTTCTTACTTCACTAACAGTTTCACAAATTTTCCAAATGCCCAATTGCACCTGAAGTTGCCCTGGAGCCACTAATGGCATTAAAGTCACAAAATTGTTGGGGAGCCTGGGTGGCTCAGTCGGTTGAGCATCCTACTTCGGCTCAGGTCATGATCTCGTGGTCCATGAGTTCAAGCCCTGCATGGGGCTCTGTGCTGACAGCTCAGAGCCTGCAGCCTGCTTCGGATTCCGTGTCTCCCTCTCTCTCTCCCCCTCCCCCACTCATGCTCTGTCTCTCTCTCTCTCTCTCTCTCTCTCTCTCAAAAATGAATAAACACTAAAAAAAATTTTAAGTCACAAAATTGTTAAATACGTTGTTGGTTTTAAATGCTTTGCTTATATTACACTAGTAGAAAAAAAAAAAAACACTAGAAACACTTCTTCCTGCACTATGTTCATTCAGTAACCATAAGCCATAACAACTAATTTTTGCATAATGTGTTACACGTTGTGAAGCATTTGCACATATACTGCTGTATCTGTGATTATAACAACTCTGTGAGTTGGATGCAGCAGGTTTCTCTACCCTACTTACAGATGGACGAACACCAGTGACTTGTCCAAGATCACATCAGAAGTGGCAGGATGCTCACACCCAGGCCTCCACATCCTAGGGCCATGCTCTTTCCACTCCCCTTCCCGGTGCTTCCCCTTCCCAGTTACGTGGCCCCCTTCTGAGACAAGCAACGGGGCCCTAATGGGATCTGATCTGGCTGTTACTTGTTCTCTCTCTCCCTCCCTGACTTCGTGACATAAAAACTTTAGCACTAGTTCGTAAGTCTTCACAAAATCAGTGATGACAACGGGGCCAGGAGGAGGATCAGTTAAAGTCTAGAATGCCGAGATGGTGTCTATGCACACACACAAAAAGATCTGACTGTTTGAATGAGATGAGTGGAAACTAACCAATTACTAACCAGCTCAGTTAATATTTCAGCCTGACATGTAAGTAGTCTCAGCTTGAAGTGAAGCGACAGGTGCTGCATTTTACTTCTGTTGTACTGTTGACAAGACTCGTGTGTGATTCATAATCTCATTGGCACCTATTTACTGCACCTGTCTTGCAAGTGTAATAATAATAACAACAATAATACAGGCCAGGCACGTTGGCAAGTTAAAGCAGTAACGCGAGTTGTTCCAAGATAATGAGAAATGAGGCTCTTTATTAAGTTGGCTCCATAGCAATAAAAGAAGGGACCGACAAGATGATAATCTTCAGCATAAAATGGCCTCAGTGGGCTGGTAGAGAAGCCCAGACTCTGCCACCTGGTTTCTTTCCATCAGGCACACTAGAGTGCACGTGAGGGCTGCTTGGGAGGATGGGGTATGAGGGAAAGCCAGGTTTTCCCTTCCTCTGCGTTTCCTCTCCTCAAACGAAGGCCCACCAGCGCTCAGTCTCTGACGTGCCCAACAGCCTGGCATTACATCCTCGACCTACCACCCGGACCCACAAAAGGCTGTAGCTGGAGAGTACCTGAGGAGTGCTCCTCCAACGCCTTCCCCTGCAGATAAGAAGACAGAAGTCTAGGGAAGCATGTCACCGGCCCAAGGTCCCGTGGTGAGTCCTTGGCCTCTTGAGTCCGCAGTTCACGAGGCTTTTCACAGCTAATCCTAGTGGCATCGTGCTATATAAGCTAGCTAATGAGAACAACAGATGACAGATACTGAGCGCTGAACAACTCGGGCACCATTCTAAGCGCCCGGTATATGCGGACCCATCCCACAAATGAGGGGGCGAAGTACAGAAGCAGCGCCCGAAGGCCCAGGGCCAGAAGTGGCCAAGCTGGAACCTGAACCCAGACAGCCTGACACCAGAGCCCTGTGCTTTACCGCCACTCTACACCGCTTCCCCCACAACACTGTGGACACACCTTTGTGCCAGGCGCTGCTCTAGATACCAAAGATACAATGGAGAGTAAGACACAGGCTCCACCTTCAACGAGTTTTCATTTCCGGGGAAGAGATGAGGCATAAATAGGTCAACAGCAGGTACATTCACTCAAATAAATACTTATCAAGCACTGTATTTATTTCCTACAGCGGCCGTGAGAAAGCACCACAAAGTGAGTGGCTTAAAACGATACAAACGTATTCTCCCCCGGTTCTGGAGGCTAGAAGTTGGAGATCAAGGTTACAAGTACCAGTAGGGCCATGTGCCCTGTGGGACTCTGGCTGAGATCCTTCCTCGCCTCTTCCCAGTTCCTGGTGGTGGTTACACCTGCTGCTGTTGCCACATGGCATTTTCCTCCTTTTATAAGGACACCAGTCATACTGGATTAGAGCTCACCCTATAACTTCCTCTTGATCACATCTGCAAAGACCTATTTCCAAACAAGGTCATATTCACAGCTACTGAGGGTCAGCACTTGAGCACATCTTTTTGAGGGACACGACTCAGCCCAGAGCAAGTATCTACTATGTGCCAGACACTGTTCTAGGCATGTGGATACTGCGATGAATAAAACAGGAAAAAAAAATCCCTGCCTTGTGGACCACATTTTCTGGAAATGGGTAAGAGGCAGTAATATGATAGATAAATAAAGTCTGTAGAATGTTAAAAAGGAACCGACCGGGGCACAGCCACTAACTGTGGCAAGAGCAAGTCTGGCTTGCTCGATGAACAGCCAGGAGACCAATGTTGTGGGAATGAAACAAGTGAGGGGGAGAACAGCAGGAGAGAAGTCAGACCGGTCACAGTGGGCCAGATCATGAGGACCCTAGAGGCCGTTACGAAATACTTTGGCTTCCTCTCGGAGAGTAACGGAGTCTCACACGATGTGACTCCCGTTTTAAAAGGATTCCCCTGGGGCGCCTGGGTGGCGCAGTCGGTTGAGCGTCCGACTTCAGCCAGGTCACGATATCGCGGTCCGGGAGTTCGAGCCCTGCGTCGGGCTCTGGGCTGATGGCTCGGAGCCTGGAGCCTGTTTCCGATTCTGTGTCTCCCTCTCTCTCTGCCCCTCCCCCGTTCATGCTCTGTCTCTCTCTGTCCCAAAAATAAATAAACGTTGAAAAAAAAATTAAAAAATAAAAGGATTCCCCTGGCCGATGCATTAAGAAAGGCTGGTGAGAGTACACTGAGGGTGGGCCAAGGACACCACTGCAGAGGCGACCGCGGCCATCCTGGTGACAGATGATGGCGGCTCTGACCAGGGAGGGAAGTGTGGAGGGGTGAAGGTAAATAAAGTAATTCCAGGCGGTTGTAAGTACCGTAAGGAAAATAAAAATGGAGTCATGCTTGAGCTGAGACCGAGTAATGAGAAAGAAGTAGCCATCAAAGATCTAGGGGAAAAGCATTCCAGCAAAGGAATAGGCCCCAAGATGAAAATGAGCTTGGAGAAGAAAATCAGGGGGAAGAGAGGGAGCAGGCAGATAGGTAGGGACCACCCCTGGGGCCGAATTCTATGCATTTGCAGACTCTTCCCTCTCTTTTCTCCTCTTCAGGATAATATTCAGATGTGATTTTACAAAGGCCTTTCTGCCCACCCACATCCAGATGTTCCAATGAAAAATTTTAAATGTCGAGGTGCCAAAGCCTCAATAAGTTAGGAAGCGGTCGCCTTACTTCTGCCTACAGCTGATCAGCATGAAAACAGTTTTGAATTCCTCCGACTCCAGAGAAAGAAAGTGCACAGCTGCCTTCAGGAACCCACTCGAGAGTCTAGCAGCCTCCACTGTGAGGAAACATGTTCAGTGTATCTTCACTAAATCCCCTCTGATTACACTGTAAGACCGTGTCCTCATATTCCAGGCTCCTGGCGCTGAAAGACAGCTGCTTTCTATCCTCTACAAAATAAGGCTCTCTATGCTTAGAGACTTCTGGTAAGTCCTCTTCTGCAGGCTAAACAGTCTCAATTAATTTAAGCTTTTCTTCCATAAAATCTCTTTCTCAATGTTCCACATTCCCACATTCCCATTTCAGTTGTTCATGACTGGTTGTAGTCCTCCCTGAAGGATAGGAAGAACAAGAAAATGCAAGAATGGGTTAAAGGAAACATAATTATAAAGAATTATGGAGCACCAGGGCAAATATCAAATTTTCCAGTTTCATCAACACCATTAACAATTTTTTTTGAAACTACCACCTTTTTAAGTTAATTAACGAATACACAGTAGTTATGAATTTCAGATGATCATAGATAATTGCGTGACACAGTTCACCAAATACTGTTTATCTTACACAACCAACAAAACATGGGGAAAACAGAGCAAATGGTAAATGCCACTAACTTCACCTGTGTAATAATGGTTACATATTCTATTTAAGTGGCAAATGAAGAAATGCTCACCTATATGACAATGACCAAATTACAAAGAGCAATGGCAATTAGCTCTGGGTTGCTAAATTCAAGCAGATGCATGTGACAGAAAACGTGTAACATCACACCAGTAAGTCTTTGTAAGGCACACAATTGCAATCCCATTGAAATTTATGCATTATGACGAAAGTCCTTGGGCCCCACATTAATCGATTTTCAGAGCCTCTTACAGTGTTTCTCTTATGTTCTTTTCAACAGTGGTCCATGTGTATGTTTGTGGAGCAGCAAGTCTCAGACTTTTTAGCATCAAGACCCCTTATACTCTGAAAAATTACTGAAAACTCCAGAGACCTCTTGTTTATATGGGTTCTATCTATTGATACTTACCATATTAGAAATGAAAACTGAGAATTTTTTAAATATTTATTAACTCATGTGCAAATAACAATAGACCCGTTACACATTTATACACATAACATGTTTTGTGCAAAACAGACTTATTTGCCAAAACAAAAACCAATGAGGCAAATGGCATTGTTTTTCTATTTTTGCAAGTCTCTTTAATGTCTGACTTACTAAGAGACACCTTTCATATATCTGTTTCTGCATGCAGTCTGTTGTGGTAGCACATCACATAGCTTCTAGAAACTGCCACTCTACACTCAAAAAATCAAAGTTACAAATGCAAATAGATTCTTAATATCAGTAGACGTTGCAGGGACTGAAATGCTTTCTAGGAAACCGAACTGAGTAAGAACAAAGCCTCTAGAGTCCGGGCATCATGAAAAGTAAACTATACCTGTTTGTGAAATGCCCTGTGCTTTAAACCAAGCTAATCATATCAAATTCAGAGGCAACAGGATTGCCAACAAGATGGTCACCAATCACCAAGTGTTATTCAAACATTGTTTTCATTTCATTCTGAGAGTTAGTTTTCACCAGATTAAAGAGAAAGTATCCTTGCCTCTTAGGGCATACAACATGATTTCCAGACTTCCTTCAGCCTATTATATTCTCGTTTCTCTCTCCTTCCTTGTTCCTAGAATCCCAAGACAAATGGCTTCAAGGTATCAAACAAAGCAAGGAAGGCTCCATTTAAGCAGATTTTATTTTTTATTTAATTTCTTTTTATTTAAGATTTTATTTGTTTTTACTTAAGACCATTTAAGCAGATTTTATTCAGTCCCAGGGAAATTTATATAACGTGATCTTTTCTGAACCTGAAACCAAATTCCAGTCTTCTCACAAAAGGCTACAAATGTTATGTTAAAATATCTGTATCACAGTGTAGAACAAAGCTTGCCACTCTCCTACGACCCTAAGACATGAAAAATTATTTTGAGGGGCACCTGGCTAGCTCAGTCAGTAGAACATGCAATTCTTGATCTCAGGGTCATGAGTTTGGGCCCCACATTGGGTGCAGAGATTACTTAAATAAACTTTAAAAAAATTATCTCATGACTCAATGTTTAGTTGAATATCTGAGAAAATACATATGTGTGGGGCACCTGGGTGGCTCAGTCGGTTGAGCCTCTGACTCTTGGTTTTGGCTCAGGTCATGATCTCACTGTTCACTGGTTCAAGCCCCACCTCGGGCTCCAAGCTGATGGCGTGGAACCTGCTCAGGATTCTCTCTCTCCCGCTCTCTGCCTCTCCCCCACTTGCGCATGCTTGTGCTCTCTTTCTCTCAAAATAAATAAATAAACATTAAAAGAAAGAAAATACATATGTGACCACTTAGTTTACACATTTTTATCTTTTACCCCTTCATACTAACCTATTAGAGGAGAAATGTGTGTGTTGGAGATGGGCAGTATGTTAATTTCTATTAAGATAAGAAAAGTAACAACGTCATCAATCCCATTTCTACTCATAAAAAAATGACAGTTATTTGGCTCTTGGGAAATATTTTACTTATCCATTGCTGACTGTAAAAAAAAAATTGTCAAACAAAAAAAGAGCTTAACTGACCCAATCCAGGAACTAAATCCCTGTGAACAAAGCCATATTGCTGTTGAGAGATGGCAGAACAGCCCCCACAAAATTACACTGGAGTATATGCTTCTATGTGTATCTTTCACCTCTGTAACTAGAAGGAGAAAACTGGTTGGTTCTATCTTATAGTGGAACATGTATTATAACCAAACGTAGTTTATAAAAACAAAAGTAACAAAGAGTTTTTGGTTTTTTTTTTTTAAATAAAAGGAGCCGTGGGGTTTTGCCTTTTTGGATAAGATATCACCGGGGACATTTTTTTTTAAAAATTCACTAAAATACTCAAATAGCAAGTGTCAAGGTATTGTATATCCACCCAGTTGGTAAAATAAGTCAGTTAATTTGGCAGGTAAGTATTAAGTAATCATGCTGTCAGAATCTGGTGAGTATCAAAGGGAGAAAGACAAAGACTGAACAAAAGAGCAAAAATAAAATAAGTAGCAGATTATCAAATAAGTAAATAAAAATGAGAACTTCTCAATGCTCTATTGTATCCCCCATAAACCAGTTCAACCCTACAGATTTTGTCCCTCCTACTCCGGAGTCGGGAAAGCAACGTGGGTGTGAGGAAACCGGGGCCTGCCTGCCTGTGAACTGTGCTGTTGCGAGGGGTTTTTGAAGGTTTCGGGGAAGAAAGGCCTGGTCCCTTTAAGAATTAAAAGCTGGCCTCTGACAAGCAGGGAAGTGGAGAATGGCCCAGCCCGCTTGTCCACACAGCAGCTTTTCTCATGAAGGAGGGGCTGAATTAGAAGCATAGTTATCAGGAAAAGCCTGAATAGAGGGCATTTAAGCAGATTTTACTCAAGCCCAGGGAAATTCACCTAACTTGGTCTTTTCTCACTTCTTACAACAGAAACCTTATCTGTGAGTGCACTGAAACCACCCTGTCTGGGGGGCCAGGGCGGAACATTTATTTATGTGTGAAACTTACCAGTGCTTTGCAGAGCTGGGCACAGAGTAGGCCCTCAATACATGTTTGGGGAATCAAAAAAAAGAGATAATGTCTCTAGACAACTATGCACATGGAGTTATTAGGATTTTCTTGGCTCTGCAAGAAATAGTGTGATTTCAGGCCTCTTCTAAGGCTAACGTTGAGTTCTTTTTCATAAAAAAGACCAGAGACCTCAAGTAGAATTATGCAGTAGAAATGAAAGGGATAGTGGAGCTTAATGTACGATAAACCTCTTACTTTACAGATCAGGAAACTGAGGCCCAAAGAGGTTGATGGGTTTGCCTAACTAAGGTGGCCTAACTACTTAATGACAGAGCCAAGAGTAGCCCAGACCTCCTACCTTCCCAAGTACATCATCTGTAGAGCTGAGATAATGAGCCTACATCCATGGATGAGCTCTAAGAACTCCAAAACCCAGCCCAATAACGTGTATGTAAAATTCCATATGCAATGTATCTGACAGGGAGAGGGTCCAAAGTTGTCACATGATTTACAAAGCTCCTCAAAACTGTTAAGAATCCCAGTCTCAAAGGGACAGTCATGAGGGACTGATAAGGAGCCATTTAATGTCATTTCTCCCATGTTGTGAGGGGCTGAGATCAGAATTTTCATGACAAGCTCCTCTGAGACCTTCAGCAGGCAGAAACAACACACTACAACAGGACCTGTAGAAGCTTAGGCCTTCCAGTGTGTGAAGGTGCTAAAGGTTCTCTTAATGCAAAATAAGAACATTTAAAGGTAGATTAAAAACTGTATGGTAAGGGGGCGCCTGGGTGGCTCAGTCAGTTGAGCGTCCAACTTCGGCTCAGGTCATGATCTCATGGATCGTGAGTTCGAGCCTCATGCCGGGCTCTGCGCTGACAGCTCAGGGCCTGGAGCCTGCTTCAGATTCTGTGTCTCCCTCTCTCTCTGCACCTCCCCTGCTCACACTCTGTCTCTCTCTCAAAAATAAATAAAGATTAAAAAAAACTGTATGGTAGGGCACCTGGGTGGCTCAGTTGGTTAAGTGACCTACTCTTGATTTTGGCTCAGGTCATGATCTCAAGGTTCATGACATCGAGCCCCAGGTCAGGCTCTGCGCTGACGGTGTAGAGCCTGCTTAGGATTCTCTCTCTCCCTTTCTCTCTTCCCCCCTCTCTCTCTCTCAATCTTAAACATTTTAAAAAGTGGCTAGTAATAACTGGTACTCCGTGTGACAATGGTACCACATTGCACTTGGGTATTTGGATTCCTTTAAACTCTGCTAAAAATTATGTGACCTTCTGTACATATTTATTAATTAGAAAACATCCATCCTGGTATTAAAGCAGCTAACATATGGTAACAAAATATAATGGATGGCCTCTTCAAGCATGGATTTTCAGGCAAGAAGTGTGCCCAATGCAATATGAAAACGTGGCTGGCTGGTTAACAAAATAAATCAGGTAAAGCTAGGAGTTACAAAAATAATGCAATCATACATTAACTATTAGATTTAACTTAAAAAAGAAATGTAAAAACTCAAATATTTGCTAATATTTTGAGGAAAGTTCAAGGCCTTTGAATACGGGTCTGCTAATTGGGAGTTGTATACAGTCTTTTTGCATAAACCATACCCATAATGGATCATCTATGATTTCCAGGTTCCATTTCTTCGGGGTGTATTGAAAACTCTAAGACACTTACAGGCAATTGAGGGGAGAATCCCTGGAGAAATCTAATTATTTTTTCCCATCTTTCACAGATGTCTCCCCACACCTAATTACTCAATAACTGTTTTTAGCAAATCATATGTAGTAAGTCTTACAAACACATTCAACCTAATTTTCATAGAAACAACATTACACTCACATTTCATCCATTCATTTAACATTTAATTAATTTATGTAACTTATACTACTAACTACAACTGGCATAACCAGTTTGGGGAACAAACACAACTAGCCTCTGTTAAGGACAGAGTTCATTTGGTAGGAACAGCAAGTATAGTATTCAGGAATCTGTGAGCATCAGTCAGTAGGGCTTAAGAGATAAAATGGAGAACGTCAGTTCTTCCAACAACATAATTAGGTCTAGGTCAATTAAGAGAGCTTCTATTGTTCACTTGTCAGTCATATGGTTTTGGCCTCAGTTTTGCTATTTCAAAATACAGGATTTTGGCAATGGGGTAACTGGTTCACAGCCATAAAAATTAAAGCAACTGAGCCATAAACCAGAATGCAAAAGTGTTCTCTTGTGGTATATTAAACACTGATGCCCAAGGCTGCGATGGTCCATCCCATAGCTTCTCTCCCTACCAACCCGAACATTAACCTGACGTCCTAAAACCTACAGCACACAGACATGGTGGGGATGAATATCAAGCATCTCAAAAAGTCTTTCTCATAAAGGGATGATGGGGAGGCATGGTGGCATTGTGATTAAGAGCATGGGCTTTGGGGTTAGATAGACCTCAGTCCCATCCCCGATATGAAACTTACCAGCTGAAGCAAGTCACTAAAAGTCTCTAAGTATAGGTTTTCACATCCCTGAGACAGAAGTTTTAATACCAACATGTACTTCATAGCATTATTGTAAAGGGTAAGTAAGACAAAGAATGTACAGCACCTAGCATAGTCCCTGGCACATAAGAAACACTCACTTTATGGTAGTTATTTTTGTCATTAATATGAATGCAGACTCAATCCTAGAAGAAAAGTTAACATGATTCCATCTTTCTTGTCACTCCAAGCAATGGTCCCCAATCTGGCCTCATGCATTTTCAAGGATAAGGACTGGTACATAACACTTTACCCTTAGGCTCTGAGAATATGTGTACACACACACAGAGGCAACTATCATGGAGAGCAATCTGAAAGAAATGAATCATAGTATTTGTATCCTATGATACAATAATCCTAGTCCTGGGAATATATCCAAAAGAAATTCACATACGGCCCCAAAGAAGATATTTATGAGGAGTGTTACTTGTGGTAAAGGAAGCTGGAGTAACCTAAGTGTCTGACACTAGGGTATAATGGGTAAGGAGAATGTGAATGGTGCATTCTGTCGCATATCATGCAGCAGTCAGGAGCAACAAAGTAGAAGGACACACAACAACATGGTGAGATATTAAGGATGCAGTCCCAAATGAAAAAAATATTAAGAAGCAGAATGACTTTTTTGGAAAAACCATTAATGCGAATCTCTAAAACATACCCACAATATAATCTTGCATATTCTGTAAGACTATTCTTATATAACCTACATATTCTGATACATACAAATATGAATATACACATTAGACACATTGGAATCATTGCCAGTGAAGAGTGGCAGTAAAAGGGAAGGAAGGAAAGAAAGAGTCACGGAAAGTAAAGAAGGAAAGAGAGAGGAAAGGAGGGAGGGGAGAGTCTTGTGGGTTTTAAGGATAATACTGTATTTTGTATTGGGGAATATACCTCAACCCTCCAATATGTTAAATAAACAGCACCACCAGATGGTTGCCAATAACGCTTGGCTGGTACAATAAACTTGGGGTCATCTCATTTTTTTAATCTTTTTTTTTTTTTGAGAGAGAGAAAGAGAGAGAATGCATGATGGAGGAGCAGAGAGAGAGGTAGCGAAAGAATTTCAAGCAGGCTCCATGCCCAACACAAAGCCCAATGCAGGGCTCAATCCCACGACCCTGAGATCATGACCTGAGCCAAAATTAAGAGTTGGACAGTCAACTGACTGAGCCACCCGGGCGAACTTGGGGCCATTTCAAAACTAAATTTTGGGCAACTACGGTAATATGTTCTATTTTCAAATAATTGGACTGTTCTGCTGTTCTCATTGCTCATTTGACTAAATGCTCTTTCCTCTTTCATTGTAAATATCTCAACTTGGAGAAATGAAAAGGGAGTCTAGAAAGTGAACAAGAATGGAGGATATTATTAATTTTAATATTAATTTATTAATCTTCATTGAACTAAAGTCAAACAGCAAAAGAGACACAATATACTGTGATGCATACTTTAATTCAAAACAAGCCAATTACCAATACTGTACCAATATTTGAATGCTGGCACCATTATTTATTCATCATGGACACACAAAAAATGCAATAAAATACTCAAATAGCAAGTGTCAAGGTATTGTATATCCACCCAGTTGGTAAAATAAGTCACTTAATTTGGCAGGTAAGTATTAAGTAATCACGCTGTCAAAGTCGGGTGAGTATCTAAGGGAGAAAGACAAAGAATGAACAAGGAAGGGGGGGGGAATTACAGAAAAGAAATAAGAAGGGGGTCAAAAATAGGCATAAGGAGAAAATAAATACAGTGTGACAGGTTCAACAGTGGGATGGATGTCTCCATTCCATCACAGAGAGATTATCCTAGAAATAAGGACATACACTTCAAAGTGACGCCAGCGGAGTGGAGGGGTTCTGTCTATCAGAATGAGGCTGTACATGAAAGTGAACTGTGGATTAAAGTGGTCTTTCAGTGTTAGCTTTCTCCATCTTCTATCTTAATGTTTTACTTGACCTACAACATGTTGGGCAGCATACATAACACACTCACATAGAGGTGACTAACCTTCACTGCCTAGGCCAGGGGCTGCCAAACTCACCTTTTTTTCTTTTTTTTTTTTTTCTTTGCAGGCCAATGATGACACCATGGTTCCTCAGGCCTTCCCTCTCTGTTTGACTATCCATTATTTTCTCAACTCATGTTTTCCTCATATTACTGTGTTGTGTCCTTTGTCTTTGTAAGAGGGAGGAAATCAGTGTCAGTCAGAGATGAAAAATGGATTTAGGTGATAGCCAATACCCTGGCTTCTGGGTATCTCCTTTCCACCAAGGCCAGTTCCCTCTCTGTCTTCAGCCTGCGAGTTCCTTATTTCCCAGACCTTTACTCCAATCACTTGACTTACAGGTGCCCTATTTCTCAAGTCAGTCTTTGAATTTTTTTAAGACGCCTAGTCCTCAAAGAGAGGCAAGGAAGTACCATCTAAGACATCTCAATATGGCCTCAACTCCTCTTTCTCTTCCCCTTACAACCAATCCGTCAGCAAATCTGTTGCTTATACATTCCAAATATATCCAGAATCCAGTATCTCATCTCTCTGTTGCAATATCCTGTTACAAACCACCATCATTTCTTGCCTGGACCATGTGTAATAAAATCTGAATGGGTTCCTCCTTCAGCCCTTGCCCCACGCTACACCTATACACACAGTTTGTGTTCCACATGTAACTCACTTTTTAATGTTTTATTTTAAAATAGTTTTATACTTGCAGTAATGTTGCAAAAACAGGACAGAGAATTCCACTTATACGTGTAATCTAAAAAACAAAACAAATGAGGCACCTAGGTGGCTCAGTCAGTTAAGCATCTGACTTGGGCTCAGGTCATGATCTCGCAGTTTGTGAGTTTGTTTGAGCCCCACGTCAGGCTCTGTGCTGACAGCTCAGAGCCTGGAGCCTGCTTCAGATTCTGTGTCTCCCTCTCTCTCCGCCCCTTCCCCACTCTCACTCTGTCTCTCTCTCTCTCTCAAAATAAATAAATATTAATTAAAAAACAAACAAACAGGGGCGCCTGGGTGGCGCAGTCGGTTAAGCGTCCGACTTCAGCCAGGTCACGATCTCGCGGTCCGTGAGTTTGAGCCCCACGTCAGGCTCTGGACTGATGGCTCAGAGCCTGGAGCCTGTTTCCGATTCTGTGTCTCCCTCTCTCTCTGCCCCTCCCCCGTTCATGCTCTGTCTCTCTCTGTCCCAAAAATAAATAAACGTTAAAAAAAAAATTTAAAAAAAACAAACAAACAAACCAAAAGACCAAAAAAAAAAAATAGACTCTTAAATACAGAGAACAAACTGATGGCTCCTAGAGGGGAGGTGGGTGGGGAACAGGCAAAATAAATAAAGGGGAATAAGAGGTACAAACTTCCAGTTATAAAATAAATAAGCCACAGGAATGAAAAGTGCAGCATAGGGAATACAGTCAATAATATTGTAACAACATTGTGTTGTGACAGATGGTGACTACACTTACAGTGATGAGCACTGAGTAATGTACAGAATTGTTGAATCAGTATATTGTAACCCTGAAACTAACATAACACTGTATGTCAATTATAATTTAAAAAAAAGAGCAAAGGATCACTGTATACCTTTCACCCAGCTTCCCCTAATGTTAGTATTTTGCAAAACCATAGTTCATATATCAAAACTAAGAAATATATGTTAACATATTAACTCAATTATAGGTTATATTTGAATTTCACTAGTTTGACTAATGTCCTTTTTCTGATATAGGATCTAATCCAGGATACCATGTTGCATTTAGTCAGCATGTCTCCTTAGTCTCTGCCACTCTGTGGGGTGCATTTCATGCTCTTGACACTTTTGACAAGTACCAGTCAAGTATTCTGTGCCATGTCCCTCAAGTTGGGTTCGTCAATTTTTTTTCACGATCAGACCGAGGTTACAAATTTTCGGCAAAAACACCACAGAAGTGATGTGTTCTTCTCAGTGCATCATATCAGGTGTAAATGATATCAATATGTCCTATTATTAGTAATGTCAACCTTGATCACTTGGTTAAGGCGATGTCTGCCAACTTTCTCCACACTAAGATGACCATTTTCTCTTTTCTAATCAGTAAAGTCTCATGGGGAGACACTTTGAGACCATGCAAATATCCTGCTTCTCATCATACTCTGTCTGCTGATTTAACCATCCACTGATAACCCTAGCCCCTAAGATTTATTATTGTGATGTCTGCCAATGATGATTGTCTATCTCCTTCATTCTTGCTACATCTACATTTCCTGCCACCCAACTGAGCCCAGCCCAGATGACAAAATCCTGAGGAAAACAAAACAAAACAAAACAAACAAACAAAAACCCATGGCTGTTGTTCGAAGACACTATGTTGTGGCGCAATTGTTATGTAGCAATAACTAACCAGTACAGTGTCTTCAGTCAGACCCTCTCTTACTCTAGCACCTTGAAAAAAGCTTACTATGTTAGCAAATCTGGGGCTCCTTTAGAACAGGGAGGAAAAACAGAGCTTCAAGTTAAAAAATTACAGAAATATAAAAGTTACTGTATTGGGTGTATTCGGACACTAGTAATGGAGTGGTATTCGACTGGCAAAGCTAGAAAATTCAGAACGAGAGAAAACAGTGAGCTTTTAAGGGCACCAAGAAGCCCCCTTTGCCTCCAAAAATAAATTTTTCCACTGATTAATTCCTTTCCTTGTTCATTCAATATTTATTGAGCCTTTGCCAGGTTCTGTATGTGCAAAGATGTGATCCTGGACTTTGATTCCAACTTTATTAAAATACAAGCATGGTTTGTATGTCAATGATACTCAAATAAAAATGTTTTTTAATACATGCATGGCGAGTGCTTACACTTTCCTCTGTTGTTAGTCACCTGTACCTTCCAAAGAAATCAGGACCTGAGCACAAATGCGGCCAAAGAAAGGGGGAAAGAGACCTGAACACACACATTTCTTAGCCTGGAGAACCTAGGGCCAGCCCCACCCAGTCACAGAGGGCTGACACATTTCCTTGTTCTACCAAGGGCTATTCCAGAAACTGTCATAAACCAATTTAGTCATCTGTCCCATGGAGGCTGTGCATCCAGCCTATAGTGAGTGAAATGAATGGAAGGCAAAGATGTGAATTTTTATAAGATACTGAGAAAAGAGGAAGGACAAAAAGCAAGTTTTTTGTTCTCCTTATCACAATGACTTTGAAATGTTCCCTGACCTTGAAAAGACCATTTTGAAATCCTTTTTCCTGTGAAATTCAGGCTCCACAGAAGAATGACTTAGGAAGCAGCAACAGTAATAACAACAATAATTATTATTATTACAACAATGATTCATTTTTACTGAGCATCTGCTGTGTGTTAGGCACTTTGTTCTAAATATCTAACTAGCGGGGTTTAGAGAAGGATGCAGTGAAGGAGGGCACCAAGAGTTATGCATAAATATAAGTGCACTAGATACCTTAAAAGAAACCAGCAACCTTAAAATTATCATTTGGTTCAGGGCACCTGGGTGGCTCAGTCGGTTAAGCGACTGACTCTTGACTTCGGCTCGGGTCAAGATCTCACAGTTTGTGAGTTTGAGCCCCATTGGGGTCTGCGCTGACAGTGTGGAGCCTGCTTGGGATTCTCTCTCTCTCTCTCTCTCTCTCTCTCTCTCTCTCTCTCTCTCCCCTTCTCTCTCTGCCCCTCCTGTGCTCTCTCTCTCTCTCTAAAAATAAGTAAAATAATTTTTTTTTTAAAGTATCATTTGGTTCACACTTGTGTTCAAAGTGTTCCATAAGCCTTCCATTTGTTGGACGTGCAATGTAAACACGATGTCAATATAGCAATAACAAGAGTAACTACTGCCATTTCTTGAACACCCACGTACTCAAAAGCCAAGAAAATGGCCTCATTTTACTCACACAACAGCCCTTAAAGGATCCTACAATGTTCCCCATTTCACGAATGAATAAACTCAGCAAAGTCCTGGGGCTACTAAATAATGGCAGCAGTGTGGGAGCTCAACTGTCTACACCTGTCCCTTCACTAACCCATGTCTTTCTATCCATCAAATAGGCTACAATAAACAGCATTAAATATAAAGGTATAAAGGTAGGGACTCTTAATCTGGGGCCATAATTTCAAGGGTTCTGTGAACCCCTGAAATTAAATGTCTGAAGCATGTATAAATATGTGCCTCTGGTGGGGGGTGGGGGCTATTTATTGCTTTTATTAGTCTTAAACGAGTCCCTTATTCTAACTAAATAAGACTAAAACCCTAATTAAAAGGAAGTCCACACTAGAAGATGTGCTACCCCAGTTCACACTGGGTGTTAACAGAACAAGGCAGGCAACGCCCCAATATGCGGGATGGTGGCTGTTCATCCGCACCTGCCTCTAAAACACCGCATCCAATAAGAGCCCGTTTCTTCTAAACTATTTTTTTTAATTTATTCACTTATTTTGAGAGAGAGCGTGGCACGCACGCAGGGGAGGAGCAGAGGGAGTGGGAGAGAGAGAGAAGCCCAAGCAGGCTCCGCACTGTCAGTGTGGAGCCTGATTCAGGGCTTGAACCCACGAGTCATGAGATCATGACCTGAGGGGAAACCAAGAGTTGGACACTCAACTGACTGAGCCACCCAGGTGCCCCAAGAGCCTATTTCTTTATCCACACAATGTCCTCACACAAAGCACAGCTGGGCTTTCTGAGTGATGTTAAACCTGCTTTGCGGTTCCAGGGCCTTGCCCAGCAGAACAGCCAGATGAGCCAAGAGCCTCGGTGCACAGTGGCTGGGAGACCACCCTGTTTAGAAACAGAAGTAGCAACGGATGCCTGTTGTAGGTCTCCTCTAGGCTTATTTGTCTACAGACACGGATTAGATTCTGATTCTGATCCAAACAGAAATTAGGTCAGTTATTCCATTTCTGAAAACCTGGCAGGAATACCTTTTGTTAAACACACTCATTAGGCCAACTGAGTATTTTCCAAATAGGAATTAGAGGGAAATTTCCAAGGCTCATTCGAGCCCATGGCTTGATTTTGCTTTTCTTTTTTGTTGCTGTTTTTTGTTTTGTTTTGTTTTGCTTTGCTTTGCTTTTCAATCTCCTTACAGAATGATCCATGGGTCACCCACTTTCATGGCTCTCTCCTGACCATACTCACTAGAAGACTTTTACTCGCAATGTTGGAAGAACTCAAGTTCTTATGGGAAAATTCTTCATCTCAGTGAGAAAGAGAAATGCTAGACCTTTTCCTGTGGAAAAAAAAGGGGGCGGGGGTTGAGGGGGATTTGTTGTGTTTTTATTTGGGCAAAGCAGGGAAGAGAAAGCAACATCTCAACAAATACCAGCTCAGCTCTCCTCTCTTTCTTGTCTGGCGAAGTGCCAGGGTAAGTTGTGAGATACAGGTAGGCCCGTGTATTGCCCACAGAAGGATGATTCAGCAAGGCCCACTCAGACTCATCATTCCGTCAAACGCTTAAATGGGAGACACATTCCTTCCAAATACAGGGCTCGTGATGACGGTATACCGGTAGCGTGGGAAGACGGGTGCTCACTCCTCCTCACGACCGAAATCACAAATTTCAGCTAAGAAAGCACAGAGGAAACTGCTATGCCCTCTCCTTCTACATTTTCCCCACTTGCCTACATGTTTAATATCTTCACACAGACCTAGAATGGTGGGGAACGGTAGTAAGGGCTCACTAAGTCCATGTGGCTTACTCAAGGAACTCACATGAGCGATTCATCTTATGTTCAGGCTATTCTAAATCTTAGTGTTCCGAAATATACTTTTTTAAATTAAAACTCATCAAGTCCTTTGATTTCACTTCAGGTTAGTGAAACTGTGGGGAAAATTACAAATAGCATTCCAATAACCCCAAGACCTTTCTCTAATGGCGGCCTTCTACGGTAGGTTGGATTACTATTCCCAACTCTTCACTCTCTCCCCGTAAAAAGGATTATAAAAATCCACAGCCTTTGCCACTGGGCTTTGCAATAGAGTGGAGTTCACAAAGTAAACATCCCCACTCAACCGACTTTAGGTCCGGCCTTATGACTTGTTTTGACCAATAGAATGTTGGTAGAAGTGACATGTGTTTGTAATGAGGTGAAATTTTAACAGGTGTGGCAAATTTGCACCAGCAACTTCTGTCCTTCTGTCATTCACGACGCCCACAGCACATCTCAGATAACTGTTGTTCCTTAGCCTGGGTCCCATGGATGTGGGCCCATGTGAACTGGGCCCATGTCCTGGGTTCACAGCCAGCTGAGCATAGGAAGGCCAAGCCAACCAGCAGACCCATGAACAATAAATAAAGGAGGATTTTTGTCAGCTACTCAAATACCGGGTTTGTTACTGTGGCTAAAGCTGACTGACACATCTTTCAAATCCAATGCATCAACAGGTTGCTGTGTACCTTGCAAAGCTTCATAAAGGTATGGGGCACTTGTCAATTTCTGTTGCTAACATACAAACAACCAAAAAGAGGTACCCTTATCAAACTACCCAGATCCATGTCAGTTTGTTAGAAAATAGCATCCTAGGAGCGCCTGGGTGGCTCAGTTGGTTAAGTGTCCAACTCTCGATCCCAGCTCAGGTCTTGGTCTCAGGATCGTGAGTTCAAGCCCCACGTTGGGCTCCACACTGAGAGTGTGGAGCCTGCTTGGGATTCTCTCTCTCTCCCCCCCTCTCTCTCTCTGACCCTCCCCCACTCAGACTTTGAAAAAAAGATAGCATTCTATTTCTTCCTCCTTTAGTAACTGCAGAAGTATCTCTGGCAGTCATTTCAGAATTGTTAGCTCAATTTTTCTTCTTTAAACCTACATAGAAAGGAAAGCTGACAACAGTTTTATTTCTTGAAGCCTTTTGACACACTGTATTGTTTGGGGTAGTTTAGAATCTCCACCACTGAGGCTTACCATTCTTTTATTTACCCTCCTCTGTGCTTGAGAAATATCTACAGCTGTTAGAGTCAGTACTGAGATAAGCATACACTGTAAGCACACTGTATGTTACCAGCTGATCCAAAGAAAACAACAAAATGAATGAAAAGCAAGAAATGACTGAAGTCTCTAATAATATAGATGACTGAGGACACTAGGAATGGAGCATAGATTGCAAGGTCTTGACACTGATTTTTCAGACCCTTAAGCCCATCTGTTCTTCATAATATTAACCTGTCATCGTATTTCTCAGTCTCTGAATTTCTCCCCTTTTTCTCCCTTTTTTTGTTTCTCTATTTCTTTATAGAAGACTGAATAATGTTGAGCTGCTTTCACCCTAAGAAGCTGTGAATTGCTGGGTTCTGTTTAGTTCCCGGTATAATTGGAAACAATTGAATTTGAATAGCAATTTGGTTTTCACATCTTTTATTTATTAACGTTCTTCAAAATATAGAAGTAAAAGGGTAAAAACAGCTTTACATAATATAGAGAATGTCAAGAATAGAAAAAATGAGGACAAAGAAAAAATAGAAACTGAATAAAAATATGAGTTTAGTTCTATCTAGAGACGTTCAGTTTTTCCAATTCATACCAATGCGTATTTCTCATCTGAAGCAGTGTTAATCCACATATATTATAGCTACAGGGTTTATTCATTGAATAAATAGACCCAGTGGTTAGGTAACTAAACATTCAGAAAGAGGTGAAGTGTTTTCCTTGGTCTTCACTTAAAATGTAAGAATAGCAAAGAAGTAGGTATGGCTTGCCAAAGTCCGTATATAAACGGTTGGCATCAGCGGATGTGAAACGACTATTTGCTCTGTCCCTAGCACACATAAGCATGTTCAGTTTGTCCTAAGCACACTCTTCTGTGTACACATCATACTTTAATAAAAACTGCTTTTGGGGCATCTGGGTGGCTTAGTCGGTTAAGTGTCTGACTTCGGATCTCATGGTTCGTGAGTTCGAGCCCCACGTCGGGCTCTGTGCTGACAGCTCGGAGCCTGGAGCCTGCTTCGGATTCTGTGTCTCCCTCGCTCCCTGCCCCTCCCCCACTCATGCTCTGTCTCTCTGTCTCTCAAAAATAAACATTTAACAATTTTTTTAAAAAGAGGATAGAGGAGGGGCGCCTGGGTGGCGCAGTCGGTTAAGCGTCCGACTTCAGCCAGGTCACGATCTCACAGTCCGTGAGTTCGAGCCCCGCGTCGGGCTCTGGGCTGATGGCTCAGAGCCTGGAGCCTGTTTCCGATTCTGTGTCTCCCTCTCTCTCTGCCCCCCCGCCATTCATGCTCTGTCTCTCTCTGTCCCAAAAATAAATAAATGTTGAAAAAAAAAAATTTAAAAAAAAAAAAATAAAAAAAAAAAAAAAAGAGGATAGAGGAAAAAGGATTTTAAAAAACTGCTTTTTAAAACTCTAAAGAACAAGTAAGAATGTAATGCTTGGTCATTTTCTTTCCTGAGAATTGGTGGTAAACATACTTATGAACTAACTATACAGTGATCAAAAGCCAAGGGGGGAATTTGCCAAAAAAAAAAAAATTCAGAAAGTTAAAAAGTCCACTAATCAGAAAATCCTTCCCGTACCATACAGTTCTCACAGTCCTTGTCATCCCTTACCAGTTATGGAACCTTCAAGTGACCCTTTCCTCTTGGGCACTAGACCTGCAATCCTGGGTACTCTTCTTGGTGGTTCAGGGATCAGGTTCTTAAGTCAAAGTGCAAGGGTTCAAGTACCAGCCCAGTCACATCCTGATGATACAACCTTGGGCAGGTATTTAACTCACCATATCTAAGCCTCATCATCTGTAAATGAGGATAATAATAATACCCACTTCATGAGATTGTGGCACAGAAATATGTGCTTGAGCACCTAGGCAGTGTCAAAAAAAAGTTGTTATATAACTTCTATTGTAATGTTTCAATATACAAAACAGGAATAACTAGGAGAAGAAAAATAACACTTAATTCTGCCAAAATGGCTTTCTCCATAAAATTTTTTTAAGTTTAGGGGCGCCTGGGTGGTTCAGTCGGTTAAGCGTCTGACTAAGGCTCAGGTCATGATCTCACGGTCCGTGGGTTTGGGCCCCGCATCGGGCTCTGGGCTGACAGCTCAGAGCCTGAAGCCTGCTTCCTATTCTGTGAATCCCTCTCTCTCTGCCCCTCTCCCACTCGTGCTCTGTCTCTCTCTGTCTCAAAAATAAAAAAATTAAAACATTAAAAAAAATTTTTTTAAGTTTATTTATTTATTTATTTTGAGAGAGAGTGTGTGAGTAGGGGAGGGGCAGAGAGAGAGAGAAGGAAAGAGAATCCTAGCCCCATGCGGGGCTCAAACTCAGTAACCAAAACTGAACCGTGAAATCATGACCTGAGCAGAGATCAAGAGTCAATAGCTTAACTGACAGAGCCACCCAGACACCCCTCCACGAATTTTTTTTTTTTAATGGCCAAAGTGGTCATGGGAGAAATGTACTGCTGCTCGCAACTTACTTTATTTTTTTAAAGTTTTTTTAAATGTTTATTTATTGGGGTACCTGGGAGGCTCAGTCAGTTAAGCATCCAACTCTTGGTTTCGGCTCAGGTCATGATCTCACAGTTTATGAGTTCGAGCCCCACAATGGGCTCCGCGCTGACAGTGCAGAGCCTGCTTGGGATTCTCTGTCTCCCTCTCTCTCTGCCCCTCCCCTGCTCGTGCTCTGTCTCTCTCTCAGAATAAATAAATAAACATGAAAAAATGTTTATTTACTTCAGGGAGACAGAGAGCAGGCACACATGCAAGCAGAGGAGGGGCAGAGAGGATCCGAAGTAGGCTCTGTGCTGACAGCATAAAGCCCCCTGTAGGGCTCAAACTCACAAACCATAAAATCATGACCTGAGCCAAAGTCAGGCGCTCAACCAACTGAGCCACCCAGGTGCCCCCGCAACTTACTTTAAAATGCACCAAAAAATAAGTTATGTGGATTAATGGATGGATGGCAGGATCAATAGATGGCTATGTGATAAGACAAATATACCAAAAGGTTCACTGTAGAATCTACGTAATGGGTATGTAAGTGTTCACAGCACAACTTTTCAATTTTTCTGTATATAGGTGATGGGGGGAAAAGTAAATGGCATAAATATTTAAATTCTGCATAATTACTAAGTATAAGCAGAGCCTCTGTACTGTACAACTTGAAGTTAAATATATACACCTAGTTATGGATTTGTTCTTCTCTTTCTTGGCTTAAGTGTTAAACTTCAGGTTTCCTTTCTAATTTCAGAAAAATGTTTACTTTCACCCCAATTCTTCCATCCTGTCAGATATTCCAATGAATGCTTCTTTCTTGTTCAGTCTATAAACAGATTCTGTGTTCGAAGCCTTTTTCCTAACAAATTGTTAAGAACCAGAAAGCCCACCTGGTCCGTCCTATCCCAAGACAATAAAAAAAGGAGTGTGGGTCCCCTTCTCTTTTAAGAGCCCAACAGGCATGATCCAATTATCCCAGAGATATAAGTTATTTATATTTTAACCATCCTTTAAAATTAGGCAAATTCTAAGGCTATGTGTTCCAAGAGTACATTATTTCTCCATAGAAAAGTGTGGTCTTCTTTGTTCAAAATTCTATCATTATTATCTCTTTTTGTAAAGAGGTTCTTATTTGGCCCATTATTTATTATTGTCCCATTTTGGATCAACAAAAGGAGAGAAATTTCTGGCAGACACAGTTGGTTTGCCTTCCATATAGCCTTTCCCCACTTTCTTCCTTGCTTACCAGCCCATGAGAATATCTACAGGTCAAAAATTAGGGACGCCTGGGTGGCTCAGTCGGATAAGCATCAGACTCTTGATTTCGACTCAGGTCATGATCTTGTGGCTCATGAAATCAAGCCCCGTGTTGGGCTCTGCACTGACAGTGCAGAGCCTGCTTGGGATTCTCTCTCTCTGACACTCCTCTGCTTGTGCACAAGCTCACTCTCTAGCTCTCTCGCTCGCTCTCTCTCTCCCTCTCTCTCAAATAAAAATTTTAAAAAAGAAATTAAATTGGAGGCATGGCAGAATCCCAGTGAGTTGTACTAGACTTCCCATTTCTCCTTAGTTAAAATAATATGATTGTTGGGGTGCCTGGGTGGCTTAGTAGGTTAAGCATCTGACTTCGGCTCGGCTCATGATCTCACGGTGCATGAGTTCAAGCCCTGTATTGGGCTCTGTGCTGACAGCTCAGAGGCTGGAGCCTGCTTCCGATTCTGTGTCTCCCTCTCTCTCTGCCCCTCCCCTGCTCACACTCTGTCTCTCTCTCTCAAAAATACACATTTAAGATAAGTTAAAAAATAAAAATTAAAAAATGGATAATTTCCACTTTTAAAAAATTTTTAAATAAAGTAACATGATTGAAAGCTGAAAATGCATATGAATTTTTATCAGTCATGGATGCTGTAGCAGCGTAAAACATGCCCACAAATTCTGTTTTCCCAATGAAAGATAGGAAAGATCTCCATGCAATATTTCAAAGAGAGGCTGAGAAAATGAGACTCTAGTTTTTCCAACATTTATAATAAGAGATCTACAAGGAATATGAGGTTGGGAATGGCTTTTAGGTAGTCAACCATGCAACAAATATCTTTATAATAAATACAAAATAAAATGACCGTCTTATTGGTAGAGGATAAGAACCAACAGATTTATTTTGCTATCAGGTGATTGTTTTGAGGGCTAGTAAGTTATCAACACCTGAAAACAATTTCTAGTTATGTTATAAAACTCTTGACATTTTTATTATGATGGCTTGACATCAATGCCTCTCCCTATCTGTGTTTCTTCTTAAGGTTTTTGTCTTTGTTTTGTTTACTTTAATTGAAGTGTAATATACATACAGTCATTATAGAATGTGCTGTAATTTCAGCTCAAGACATTTTGACATATGTGCACATCTGGGTCACCACCCCCAGACCAAGATCTAGAATATTTCTAGCACCCAGAAGGCTCTCATAACCCTTCTCTCAAAAATAACAACTATTCTGACTTCTATCATCATGTATTACTATTGCCTGCTCTTGAACTTTCTATCAATGACTTATATAGTACGTACTCTTTTGTAACTGGCCTCTTTCATGATGTCCATGATAATCAATGGGGTTTTTATGTTTATTTGGTTTTGGCTGAGCAGTATTTCATCATATGCACATATTATAAATTATTCATCCATCCTTCTACTGATGAACATTCAGGTTGCTTCCAATTCAGGGCTATTATGAGAAGGCCACTGTAAACATTCTTACAATGCAGGTCTTTTGACAAACATGTGCACTCACTTCCCTGGGGTATCTATCTACAAGTGGAATTTCAGGATTGGATGATAGGGATATACTCAGCTTTAGCAAATACTGCTGAGCCACTTTGCAAAGTTGTTTTATCCCCCCGTTTGTGTGCAGTTTCCAAGGGAAGGCACTAATATGCTCCCTGATGCACCTCTTCTCAGCTATTCCGTACTTATAAACAGAACTCCAACAACACCTCGTTTTTCCTCCATGACTGGCCCCATATCACCCTCGCAGTCTTTCTCTGTCATTCCAACTACAAAGGCCAGCTCAAAGAAGCCTATGCTAGGTGAAGATTTAAGGCTCTCTCAAGACCTAATAAAAAACAAGCAGGTAAAAGCAAATGATTTTTAGGTCTACTTTAATTGCATCTCATTGCATAAACTTGAGTAACATTTTTTTTTTTTTGCCTTTGGTTCACACCTTGGTGGTTTCAAGAAACAAATGCAACTGAACTATGGGCACATTGTGAAAATAAATGAGTAAAGTTCTCTAGGCTTCCTGGGGACAGGAAGGAGGATGGGAGGAAACTGTTCCAGAAATGTAATCATTATTGTAATAGGCCTGCAGTGCTATGAATAAGTCATAATTATCTCACAATATGAGTTAATGCTGTGATGCTTTCTCTTGTCATGTCAACATATGCACTTACATATCAAGAAGAGCCACAGAGCCGCTCCATGCTGAACACCCCAAGCCCACACTGCACATGCGTACTGACCTCACATTCTAGGAAAATGCTCAATACCCTCAGGACTAGGAGGGGCATTTTCACCCACAGTGGCCTCACCTTTCCCTATTCCAATCCCTACTCATATTTTGTGTGGAAACCCCCATAGGATTCAACTATAATAAAGGCCTATTTATATTATATTGGAAGGGGGCCTATTTCTGACATTTCTGCAGGTGCATTCTCAACTTAAACTAACAAAAGTCCAAGAAAAATGTCATGTTCTTGTGCATATGGATGTTCCCAACCTCATCTTCCTTCCATTTTTATGGGTTGTAAGGAAGAAAGAAAAGAAAAGGAAAGGAAAGAAAACAAAACAAAACTAGAAGAATAAGATACTGAGAATGAAATTTGGAAAACTTTCGTGTTCGTAAAATGGGTCCATTCTAAGTGTGCTCAATTGGATGCCAGCAGTTTAACTCTGGCCCAGCTACTTTGTTGTTCTCAGATTTCTAAGACACATCAAGAGGCGATGCTAAATCCAGGATGTGTGTGGTGATTTCTGAAGATTAAGTGGTCCCTGTGTTCAAAGTTCAGGGTTTCCTCAAATGCTCTGTCTCTTCATCACCAAGACTCGGTTGACACACAGTCCTTATTGGGCCCCTGATGAACTAACGGCAAAGCTCTGGAGGAGGAAGGGCCCAGACACTGGTAGGTTTTATCTTTGGTGAGGGGGGAGGTAGAAACCACTATTCTATCACATTCCTGGGTACATTCCCACCATTCAAGAGAGATGAACCATCCACAGAACTGGAATGACTCACAGATCCAGAGGCAGCAAATGGCTCTGATAAACTCCTGGTTTCTCATCATAAGGATTTCTGTTCTCATAACTTAAGCCACCCACATTGGCTTTATTTGTTGTCCAACCATACTGGCCTCTCTCATACACACATTAAAAAAAGGGGGGGGCCTCAAAGAGTGAATCCAAGGGACTAATAAGCTCGGAAAAATGCTAGCAAACCATGGCAGGTTAGGGAGCAAATTCCAGACAGTGAGCCTGACTCTCAAGATCTCTGCTTAATAACTTCCACTAAATATAATTTAGACAAACTCTTACTTGTGGTGTTCTGAACAGGGCCATCAGTGCAACAATTGAAAGAAAAAGTCAAAAACACTCCTGAACTTTCTGAAGTTAAAAAAGGAAAAAGCTCTGTTTTTCCTACTGAGTTTCCCTTTTACATTCTCCTACTTTGAGGACATAAATATTTCCACTTTTCAGTACTTGGTCATACAGAAGAAAGAAGTGCCCATTGCTCAAAAAAATTACAGTCATGAAAAGATAGAAATAAACAATGAAAGCTTTGCTCTAATATTATATTTAGGAGTCCAGACCATAGGACCACCTTGCAGGCAAAACTACTTTCTACCTCGTCGTGAGCATGCCTTGATAATTAGAATCCTTTGGATGAGGTCCAAGACAGAATCCCATATACCCAATTCTGTGTTAATAATCAGAACACTAAAGAAGTGCCAATTTGTTTCCCCAAACAAAGCTAAGAGCCACCCAGCAGAAAGGGGTTCTACTTTCTAAATGAAATAATATTTAAAAACCCCTAGCACACCATTTGTATTGGCCAAAACACTGTTGCTATCCCAATGAGAGTTATGTTTAGGGAGAGCAGCGACTGGGAAGCCACAGTACAGCTTTGTCATTAGTTGGGTTTATGCCCAAAGTACTGATACAGAGCTCTCATATCTAGGATGGAAAGCAGTGCTGAGGCTCAAGGTCCAAAAAGGGTCTCTCTCTGTTCTGAATCCAAATGTGAGAAAGGAGAAAAAGAGATGGCGTGGCCTCCAATGCCATGGACAAGAGGGCCAGACTCTGACCCATATAAGGAGAAAGCAGAAGAATTCCAATGTGCTGCCCCAGCTTTGTGGAGGAAGAGTAAGAATAAAGAGCCACATCCTTGTGTCTGACCTGTGAATACTAAGACCCCAGACGCTGGGATGGGTGAAACATCCTGGCCAACCCAACCTTGGCAGTCCAGACCAGTCAAACATATGCTCGCAATAGGGTTTCCATGGACCAGGAGTGCTGTCGGCAAAGAAAAAAATGGGGAGTGTGTCAATGAGCATGCTGGTAGGGGAAGTCTGTCATACCAAGTTAACAGAGGCAGCTAATACAGCTGGAGAATTTGAGAGCTAGGTACAAAGTTTGAATCCTGAGTTTCCTGTTTACCAACTTTGTGATTTTGTCAAGTTACTTCTCCCAGGCCTCAACTTCATCATCTGTAAAATGAAGCTGGTTAAGGCACCTACCTCATAAGGGCAAACAAGTTAAAGCACTTAAAGCACAGAACATTACTTGGTACATCATAAACAGGCTGTGAGCTATTATTATTTAGAACTTTTTCTGATGGTTTCAAATTATAACCTTTAGCCAGAAATGGATTACGATTAACAACAGGATACTTGAAACAAAAAAAGTCAGTGAGGGGGTGATGAGATTGATTGGGCTGGAGATGAAACAACACAAAATAACATACTGGAATCAAATGACTCCTTCTCTAGCAAGTGACAGTACATAAAATGAAAATAATGTACCTAAAATGCTCTCACAATGTCATTTAAAGACAAAATAAAATGGTGGCTGAATTTGTTACAGGCTTTAAGCTTTTATCATGTTAAAACAGTGCACAAGCCATCAGCAGAGTCGAAGCAGTGAAATTTTTCAAAATAGTTCTGCGGCCCTTGCCAAGTTACAACATCATTTGGAAACAACACGCGGTGAGCATAAAAATAAGGCTCTTGGTTCTTTCAGCATAAATTAAACAACTTAATGTTATTGAAAAAATTATGCAAACAAAATTTAAATCGGATTTTGTAAGTACACATAGGATCTTTCAAAGAAAAATGCCACGGTGCACATAGGAAAAAGCTCACTAAAAAGAAAGAGACAATGTAGTTTTTAAAAATGGGCAAAAAACTTAATCAGACACTTCACCAAAGAGGATATCCAAATGGCTGTTACAAATATATGGAAAGGGGCCGCTTTAGTCCTAACACTATGGCTGTGTGGTATGGCAATGCCATATCACTGCACACCCACAGGAGAGGTAAAATGGAAAAGACAGACAATACCAAGTGTTGACAAGGATGGGGAGCAACTAAAACCCTCCACCAATGGCGGGGGCGGGGGGTGCAGTGAGTAGAATAAATGGGTTCAAACATTTTGGAAAACTATCAGTATCTACTGAAGTTGAACATAACTACACTCTCTGAGGCAGTGATTTCATGCCTATTTATATATCCAACTGAAATGCATACAAATGACTACTGAAAAGCAGGCACAAGACTGTTTACAGCAGCACTAGGCATAAACAGCCAAAAATAGGAGACCACCAAATGCACGCTAACAGGAGAAGGGGAAAGAACACGTTGTGGTATATTCATACAATGGAATATGATACGGTAAGGAGAATAAATGAACTACAACTACACAAAACAATTCAATGAATCTCATGAACAAAACTTTGAGAAAAAGAATCCAGTGGGAGAAGAACACATATTATATGATACCATTTAGATAAAGTTCAAAGGCAGGCACCCTAATCTATGGCATTAGAGGTCAGGATAGTGGTGACTCCCAGGAGACAAGAGACTGAGGCTACACAAACAGGATCTGGGGTTCTGGTTATACTGGCTTACTCACCTTGTAAAAATTTATTAAGTTTTTCCATTATGAATTGTGTACTTTTCTCTATATGGCATATTTCAGTAAAAATTTCACATCTTTAAAAAAATGCTCAGTAAATCCTGATCTACTGATCTTGCAACACAAATGGAAGCTCCATGAAGGGAAGACATATTTCTTTCTTTTGTTCACTAATGTGTCCTAAGCACCTAGAACAGTACCTGATACATAACAGGTGCTCAACAGAATGAATGGTAGATAAGCACACTGCTCCAAACATAAAATTTGTACCACAATCTGAAACAGCTAGAAGAGAATCCAAGAACAGTGCCTAATAAACAGTAGGTGCTCCACTGATGTTTACTGAATAAATGGTTATCTGTTCAAGGACTGATAGTATATGAAGTCCACAATTCACCTGCATATGAGTATGGATTTGTGTATTTCTCCTTTTTGCCTGTTTTTATATATGTTCTTCCAGGTCACTACAAAGAAGATTGAGTACATAAACCACTTATCAACTTATATTCAACAGGAATATAAGTCTTCAAGTATACTGATAAAGTTTTAGTTTATTAACAAAACCATATAATAGGGAGCACTTTACTGAATAAACAGGGGAAACGGGCTTCAATCAATGCTGGTGCCACAATGTTTTAACCACAGTAGTTCTTATTCTATTGAGACTAGCTCTAAGCATTAATAAGATGTCAGCATGTCTCAAATTAGGATTCAAAAATGCCCTGTAGACTGTCAATTTTATTAAGGAGCAGACTTTAAATTGCAGACTTTTCAGAGATGTTTGTAATTATATGGGCAGCAAGTATCATAATTTCCTTTTTTGTATTAAAGGCCAATCAAGTAATGCACTGGGAAGACAGAGGAAGGGGTCATGAGAAAAGGAAAGCAGGTGGCCTCTAGAAGGTAGACAAGGCAAGGACACTGATTCTCCCTTAGAGCCTGAAGAAGGAATTCAGCTCTGCTGACACCTTAATTTTAGCCCCATTAGACCCATGTCAGATGTCTGACCTCCAGAACTATAAAATAATATATTTGTGGTTATTTGTTGCAGCAGCAATACCAAACTGATATAGTACATGTGCCTCACACACATGGGTCTTGCAATGTTTCAAACGTACCAAGCGTTTTCATGCCTCAGAACCACCATCCATGGTTTTCCCACTGCTTCAAATTGTCTGGAATAATTTGTCTTCTTCCAAATTTTTAAATGGCAGTTTCCTTTTTGCAATTAGGGCTCATGCTAAATGCCACCTTCTCAGAGAGGTCTTCCCCGCCCAATCTAAAGTAGTCACCATTAGGGGCACCTGGGTGGATCAGTCATTTGAGCATCCAACTCTTGATTTTGGCTCAGATCATGATCCCAGGGTTGCAGGATCGAGCCCCACGTTGGGCTCTACGCTGAGCATGGAGCCTGCTTGGGATTCTCTCTCTCTCTCTCTCTCTCTCTCTCTCTCTCTCCCCCCCCCCCTCTGCCCCTCACCCCCACTCAGGTTCTCTATCTGAAAATAAAAATTAAAAAATTTTTTAAAAATAAAGCAGTCACCATTATCTCTGTCACAGTATACTGCTCTTTTCCATCATAAAAACCATTTTTGTAAGTATTTATCTAGTTGTTTACTTATTTATTATTCAGCAATCCTACTAAACTGTGAGTTCATGAAGTCAAGGGTCGTATCTGTTTTCTTCTTCATTTGTGAATTATGGACCTGGCATGGACATCCCATAAATTTGTGGAATATCAATTGAGCAATACAGAGATTGTTACCAAGTTTTAAAATTGCAAAAAAGAAAGAAAAGACACTGAAACAAAGTATAGAATCATCAGGGGCGCCTGGGTGGTGCAGTCGGTTAAGCGTCCGACTTCAGCCAGGTCACGATCTCGCGGTCCGTGAGTTCGAGCCCCGCGTCAGTCTCTGGGCTGATGGCTCAGAGCCTGGAGCCTGTTTCCGATTCTGTGTCTCCCTCTCTCTCTGCCCCTCCCCTGTTCATGCTCTGTCTCTCTCTGTCCCAAAAATAAATAAAACGTTGAAAAGAAAAAAAAATTTTTAAAAAAAAGTATAGAATCATCAAAAAGTATAGGGGCGCCTGGGTGGCGCAGTCGGTTAAGCGTCCGACTTCAGCCAGGTCACGATCTCGCGGTCCGTGAGTTCGAGCCCCGCGTCGGGCTCTGGGCTGATGGCTCAGAGCCTGGAGCCTGTTTCCGATTCTGTGTCTCCCTCTCTCTCTGCCCCTCCCCCAGTTCATGCTCTGTCTCTCTCTGTCCCAAAAATAAATAAACGTTGAAAAAAAAAAGACTTTATAAAAAAAAAAAGAATGAAAAACATACGACTGCTTTGAAAGTTTGAGAAAATAAATTACAAAAAAGTACAGTGAGAGGTCAAAGATTCCCTCCAATGACATCATAAATTGGATCATTAAATACAGATGTTAACCGGCTAAAAACTCTTTCACTAACTCCAAATTGTACACTTAGCAGTTGGAAAAAAAAAGAGAAGAGCCTTTTAGGTACCGCTAATGATTAACTTTAAAACTAAAATGTCTCATAATATCTCCTGCATCATTCTATTTGACATTCAGATGAGTCATAAGACATTATGGCAAGCTATTACAAACTACTGCCATTTCCAACTTCTTAACCATTTGCACTATTCATCGACATGAGTTAAGATTTTTTCCCACTGTATAACCAAAGCAAAATACAAAAGTAAATTGGCTACTGCAAACAGGGCCTCAAAGAAATATCTGTACACTCACGTCCACAGTAGCATTATTCTACAATAGCCAAAAGGAGCAAAGTAACCCAAGCATCCATCGAGGGACGAATGGATAAACAAATGTGGTATACACAAAGAATGGATTATTATTCAGCTTTTAAAAAAAGGAAATTCTGACACATGCTACAACATGAATAAATCTTGAGGAGATTATGTTAGGTGAAATAAGCCAGTCACCAAAAGACAAATACTGTGGGTCGGGGGATGGGTAGAATAGGTGAAGGGGATTAAGAGTAGCCTCAGGATGGACACTGAGTGATGTACAGAATTGCTGAATTGTTATACTGGACACCTTAAACTAATAATATAACACTGGATGTTAATTATACTTGAATACAAGAAGAAAAAAAGACAAATACTGTATGATTCCAGTTATACGAGGTACCTGGAGTAGTGAAGTCTACAAAGACAAAAAGGAGAAGGGTGAGTGCCAGGGGCTGGGGGAAGGGGAGAATGGGGAGGTAGTGTTTAATGGCTATAGAGTTTCAGTTTTGCAAGACGAAAAGTGTTCTAGACAATGGTTTCACAACAGTGTGAATTTCCTAACACTACTGAACTGTACACTCAAAAATGGTGAAGATGGTGGGTTTTATGTGTGTTTCACCACAGTTAAATTTGTTTTTAATTTAAAAATAAGTACATTAGCAAAAACAAATAAGTTAAATTAAATTAAAAATAAGTGGGGCACCTGGGTATGTCAGTCGGTTAAGGGTACAACTCTTGATTTGGGCTCAGGTCATGATCCCATGGCTCGTGAGTTCGAACCCACAAAGGGCTCTGGGCTGACAGCTCAGAGCCTGCTTGAGATTCTCTCTCTCCATCTCTCTCTGCCCCTCCCCTGCTTGTGCTCTCTCTCTCTCGAAATAAACACTTAAAAAATTTAGTAAATAAAAAACAGGGGCGCCTGGGTGGCTCAGTTGGTTGGGCGACCGACTTCAGCTCAGGTCATGATCTTACAGTTTGTGAGCTCGAGCCCCGCATCGGGCTCTGTGCTGACAGCTCAGAGCCTGGAGCCTGTTTCAGATTCTGGGACTCCCTCTCTCTGACCCTCCCCTTCTCACGCTCTGTGTCTCTCTGTCTCTCAATAATATATCAAAAAATGTTAAAAAAAAAAAACAATATAAATTTTTTTAATTTAATAAATAAAAAATAAAAACAAGTAAATTGGCTACTGATACTGACATGAGTACAACTTATGTATGTACAGAGATAAGCATAAACCTATTAATACTTAGCATATCAATACTTTAATGATTAAGTCAACACTATTATATCAGGTGCTTTGTTATTTTAATGTATTACTACTTACAAAACAGATATTTATAAACTAAATTTCTACTATTAAAACATCTGCCTTTCAGTTCTACGTGATATTTAAATATTTAAAAGAAATAATTTTATTGTTCAAAATGATTGAAAACCACAGGATCATGAAGGTCTACTCCAATCCAATGTGGGGCAGGACCAAGTTCCCCTCCTGTTTACATCTTTTATTTCTCCCCGTGCTCACTCCTGGTGTAAAAGGGCCTTTTAGTGATGCTTATGTTCATTACCTTGACTGAAGTAATCACCTCAAAGTATATACATATGCCAAAATGATAAAAGTATATACTTTATTTTTTAATTTTTTGAGGAGAGAGAGAACCTGTGCACACGAGTAGGGAGAGACAGAGGGAGAAGGAGAGGGAGAGGGAGGGAGAGGGGGGAGAGAGAGAGAGAGCGATAGAGAGAGAGAGAAAGAGAGAGAGAGAGAGAGAGAAAATCTCAAGTAGGCTCTAAGCTCAGCATGGAGCCAGACTCAGGACTTGATCCCACGATCCTGGGATCATGACCTGAGCCAAAATCAAGAGTCTGATGCTTAACCAACTGAGCCACCCAGGCACCCCGAAAATTATATACTTTAAATATGTGCAGTTTATTGCATGTCAGTTATAGTGCAATAAAGTAGCTAGAAATTTTTAAAAAGATAAAATACTACACACTCCTTAAAATACTTTAGCCAAAAAAAAAAAAAACACATATTAAACCTGAATCTGATAAAGCCTCTCAACTTCTCCATTTACAGGAACAGCAAGAGACAGTAGAATATGTTAAATGACACTGTTCAGCAAAATCTAGACTGTAGGAGATGCTCCAAGACAAATGACTCTATTCCTTCAGCAAATTAACTGCAAAAACTGATTAAAAGAGATGCAAGAGGGGAGCCTGGATGTCTCAGACAGTTCAGCGTCTGACTCTTGATTTCAGCTCCAGTCGTGATCCCACCCTTCGTGAGTTCTAGCCCTGCATCAGGCTCCACACTATCAGCAGGGAGCCTGCTTGGGATTCTCTCTCTCTCCCTGTCTCTCTGCCCCTCCCACACTTGCAATCTCTCTCAAAATAAATAAATAAACTTTGAAAAAAAGAGAGAGATGCAAGAGACATAATTAATTTCAACGTATAGACTTAGATCCCGATTTAAACAGTCTTAAAAATTTTACAAGACAATCATGATAACTTGACATTTATCTAGATATTTGACAATATGAAGAAATTATGATTTTTTAGGTGCAATAATGGTATCATAGTTACCCTTATTTAACAGTCCTTCTCTTTTCTTCATTCACAGTGAAATGCTTATGGAAAAAATGATAATGATGCCTCAGATTTCATTAAATCCAAGTGTAGAATATCAAAAAAAGGGTTGGCCGTGAATTGATAACTCTCGAACATGGGTGACAGGTACAAGGGGGCTCATTATACTATTCTCTTTAATATGTGTCTACCTTTTTCTGTAACAAAGCTTTAAAAGTTCTTTAAATTTTAGGGGCACCTGGGTGGCTCATTCAGTGAGGCAGCCAACTCTTGATGTCAGCTCAGGTCATGATCTCACAGTTCGTGAATCTAGTCTGGCTTGGAGCTCTGCACTGACACTGTAGAGCCTGGTTGGGACTCTCTTCCCCTCTCTCTTCCCCTCCCCTGCTTATGAGCACATGCACGTGCACTTTCTCTCTCAAAATAATTAAATTTTTTTTATGGAACCAGAAAAGACCCCGAATAGCCAAAGAAATCTTGAAAAAGAAAACCAAAGCGGGAGGCATCACAATCCCAGACTTCAAGCTATACTACAAAGCTATAATCATCAAGACAGTATGGTACTGGCACAAGAACAGACACTCAGATCAATGGAACAGAATAGAGAACCCAGAAATGGACCCACAAATGTATGGCCAACTCATCTTTGACAAAGCAGGAAAGAATATCCAATGGAATAAAGACAGTCTCTTCAGCAAGTGGTGCTGGGAAAACTGGACAGCGACATGTAGAAGAATGAACCTGGACCACTTTCTTAAACCATACACAAAAATAAACTCAAAGTGGATGAAAGACCTCAATGTAAGACAGGAAGCCATCAAAATCCTCGAGGAGAAAGCAGGCAAAAACTTCTTTGATCTTGGCCGCAGCAACTTCTTACTCAACACGTCTCTGGAGACAAGGGAAACAAAAGCAAAAACGAACTACTGGGACCTCATCAAAATAAAAAGCTTCTGCACAGTGAAGGAAAAAATCATCAAAACTAAAAGACAAACGACAGAATGGGAGAAAATATTTGCAAATGACATATCAGATAAAGGGTTAGTATCCAAAATATATAAAGAACTTATCAAACTCAACACCCAAAAAACAAATAATCCAGTGAAGAAATGGGCAAAAGACACTTGTCCAAGGAAGACATCCAGATGGCCAACTGACACATGAAAAAATGCTCAACATCACTCATCATCAGGGAAATACAAATCAAAACCACAATGAGATACTACCTTACACCTGTGAGAACGGCTAACATGAACAACTCAGGCAACAACAGATGTTGGTGAGGATGCAGAGAAAGAGGATCTCTTTTGCATCGTTGATGGGAATGCAAGCTGGTGCACCCACTCTGTAAAACAGTATGGAGGTTCCTCAAAAAACTAAAAATAGAACTACCCTACGACCCAGCAATGGCACTACTAGGCATTTATCCACGGGATACAGGTGTGCTGTTTCGAAGGGACACATGCACCCCCATGTTTAGAGCAGCACTATTCACAATAGCCAAGTATGGAAAGAGCCCAAATGTCCATCGATGGATGAATGGATAAAGAAGATGTGGTATATATATACAATGGTGTATTACTTGGCAATCAAAAAGAATGAAATCTTGCCATTTGCAACTACGTGGTTGGAACTGGAGGGTATTATGCTAAGTGAAATCAGTCAGAGAAAGACAAAAATCATATGACTTCACTCATATGAGGACTTTAAGAGACAAAACAGATGAACCTAAGGGAAGGGAAAAAAATAATATAAAAACAGGGAGGGGGTCAAAACAGAAGAGACTCATAAATATGGAGAACAAACACAGGGTTGCTGGAGGGGTGTGGGAGGGGGGATGGGCTCAATGGGTAAGGGGAACTAAGGAATCTACTCCTGAAATCATTGTTTCACTAAATGCTAACTAATTTGGATGTAAATTTTAAAAAATAAAAAATAAAATTAAATAAATAAATAAATTTTTTAAAACTTCTCTAAATTTTAAACATTTAAAATTATAACATATAAAACAGAAACTATTAAATGACTAATTTCATTATATATATGTATATATATATGTATATAGTATTCACGTCTGCATACATACATAAAAATCAAAACTATATACTATATATGCTCAATTCAAGAGCATTCCACCTGTTTTACAATGTGGAGTTTGCTCCCAAAAATGATTTTGTCAAACTTAAATATATAAGCTCTTATGGATATGGGTGAAATAGCCAAAAACTATTCATAGTATCATATTCATTTCCTTATTTATTATACATACCTAACATCACATTTAATATAAACCAAATATTAATTTAGAAACACTGCTTTTATCCCCACTTCATGTTACACAAAAACAATTTTCTTGACATTCTTCACATGCTTGTGATCACCAGAACCATGTTTTGAATCTTCTCACAGTGAGACGTTAGAATCTATACTAGATTCTAGAGCCTGAATCTTCAAGCTCAGTTATGCATAGACCCAGGAGTATGCTAAGAGCTCTTCAAGTGGCACATGGTGACAGACAGTTTTAAAAGAATCAACATCCAGATCCTCAAATTTCTACACTCTTTGAAAACTGAGCTCCTACAAGCGTATCTATGGTAGAGGAACAGGTTTTCTGTTTGTACACCCCCTTTGACAATCCCCTATTTCTAAATTTACTATGGCACATTGCTCCAAGGTGCCAAACAAATGGACAACTCCAAACACAGTACAGGCAGTGGCATTAAGACAATGGAAGACGTTCGTGGCTAGATAACAAATTCTCTTGCAAGCATAGTGGTTTCCAAAGCTTCATTCTCAACAAAATTGAAGGAGGGTCAAATGGAGCTGTCAGCCACTAGATGATTTAAAATTAGTTTGGATGACAGAATGCCACATGATTCTTAGCATCTAAGTAGGAGAGAATCCAGAGAATTAAGTGGCATGGCTATAAACAAAAACTGCTTCGATCCCAACCTTTTTATTTACATGCACAAGTTTTCTCAGAGCCTAAGCCTATAAAAAATGAAAACTGGTAATATAATTGATGTCAAACCCTGTCTCATTCTTGCAAAATTAATATTTTTAATATATAAATTGAGGAGAAAAAGTCTCATCTACCTCAACGAGAGATTCTTCTCCAATATAATCTTGTAAGTTTGATAAGCATTTACCAAAATGTGTCAAATATCTGTGATTTTGACAATTGTATAACTCTATCTAGAATCAACCTGCTAACACATATAGCCTCATGGTCATGAGAGCATTTTTTTAACATTTCAAATACACTCATACACACACACACACACACACACACACACACAATTCATTTCCAAGAAATATGACAGAAGTCAATATAATACTTTCACACATAAAATGTGTTACATTAGGATAAAATTCTGTGGGGAAAATTGAATGCAATTATTACTTCATAGTGAATGTGTAACAATATAAATTTTTTAAGTAATTTTTTAGTGGAAGATGGGATTATCAAATCACTATAGAATTGAGATTTCATTAAATGCATTTAAAGGAATGATATAAAATAGTTTTATTCTAAAATGTCAATATTTATAATATGCTAGAATTGCATCCTTTGTAACCAATTAGACTTACAATTAAAAATTTTAAATGTCAATTTTAAATTATTAGGAAGTATACTGTTTCCAATATTCTTTTAGAGGCTTGACGAGTAAGCAAGTTTGAAGACGACAATTCTAGAGGCCTCATCTCCATCAAATCCATTCTGTTTCAGACAAATAATTATTTGAGCCTTTGTATGATGTCTGCACTGGAAATTTTATCCCAGTTGAAAGTGTCCATTTCTTTTTTTTTTATGTTTATTTATTTTTGAGAGAGACAGAGAGAACACGCACAGGAGAGGGGCAGAGAGAGAGGGAGACACAGAATCTGAAGCAGGCTCCAGGCTCTGAGCTGTCAGCACAGAGCATGATGTGGGGCTCAAACCCACGAACCATGAGATCGTGACCTGAGCCCAAGTGGGGCGCTTAACCAACTGAGCCACCCAGGCACCCAAGAAAGTGTCCATTTCTATAACACAGGGATGTTGAATTTTTTCATTCATCTTGTGAGAGCATACTTATGCCTTATACAAAAAAAAAAGTTGATCTTTAACAACATCTAATATATGCTAATTTGAATTCATACACCCAGGCCTAATTACTCAATCTGTGCTCAATTTCTTTGGTTCCATTATACTAATTCTATTAGATGACTTCTAAACACATCCAAGACTATCAGTAGTTAAGGTCATTTCAAACTGATATATCTTCCTCAAAAAGAAGTCATCCCATAATGAAGAGGTTTTATAAGAACTCACAAATAAGGTGATACCTTCCTTTCTGAGGAATAATTTTAAGAGAAAAACCTCATTTATATTTGGGTGTACATGGTACAACAAAATATAAATACTGACGGTCTCTATGTTATTTGTGGTATCTTCCAAAATCTTCACTTATACAATGAAAACATATTATCTTTCTCATTGGAAAAAAGAATGTACTATTAAGAAGGATGGATGCACCCAATAATAATGAGCATCCCAGGAACCAGAATGTAATCTCTAAATACCATTTTCCATTAAAAAGGAAATAGCAAGGTCAGGAAATGTACAACAGGAGCCTGCATCATCTTATATCAGGAATCAAGGAAACTATAATAATTCTGGTGTTGTGTCAAAAATACCAGGGCACCAGCGCACTTGGGTGGCTCAGTCAGTTGGGCGTACAACTTTAGCTCAAGTCATGATCTCGCTATTGAGTTTGAGCCCAAGGTCAGGCTTGCTGCTATGGGCACCGAGCCTGCTTCAGATCCTCTGTCCCCCACTCTCTCTATCCCCCCTCACTTGCAAGCTCTCTCTCTCTCAAAAATAAACATTAAAAAAAAAAAAAAACCTAGGGCACCAACTTAAAGAGTCTCCTATTGACCAAGGAGGAGATCATTTCAAAATCACTAACAATGAGGGGCACCTGGCTGGCTCACTCAGTGGAGCATGTGACTCTTGATCTTGGGGTTGTAAGTTCAAGCCCCATACTGGGCCTAGAGAATACTTAAAAATAAAATCTTTTTAAAAATCATTAACAATGGACTGTATTTACATACATCAAATATTTGAAAATCCATTGGTTCATAAAATTACTCAAATAAGGGGCGCCTGGGTGGCTTGGTCGGTTAAGCGTCCGACTTCGACTCAGGTCATGATCTCATGGTCCGTGAGTTGGAGCCCCGCGTCGGGCTCTGTGCTGACAGCTCAGAGCCTGGAGCCTGTTTCGGATTCTGTGTCTCCCTCTCTCTCTGCCCCTCCCCTGTTCATGCTCTGTCTCTCTCTGTCTCAAAAATAAACAAACGTTTAAAAAATTACTCAAAAATTATACAATATATATAGAATGCAATATTACACAGTCATAAAAAATGCGATCATGTCATTTCTAACAACATAGACAGACCTAAAGGGTATTGTGCTAAGTGAAATAAGTCAGGCTGAGAAAGGCAAATACCAAATGACTTCACTCATAAATGGAATCTAAAAAAATGAATAAACAAGCAAAAAGCAGAATCAGACTTATAAATACCGAGAACAAACAGATGGTTGTCAGAGGGGAGAGAGGTGGGTAGTTGGGCAAAATAAGCGAAGGGAAGTGGGAGACACAGGCTTCCAGTTATTGAATGAATAAGTCATGGGAATAAGAGGTACAGCATAAGGAATACAGTCAATGATATTATAATAGCAATGTATCAGGAGAGATAGTAGCTACACTTGTGGTGAGCACAGCATAATGTATAAACTTGTGGAATCACCATGTTGTACACCTGGAATTAATGTGGCATTGTGTGTCAACTACACACACACACACACACACACACACACACACACACACAATTTTAAATCCGAATGATCACCTTTGGTGAATGCAAGAGAAACAATTCATTTGCATGAAAACTGGTAAATAAAGCAAAAGAAACAAGCATTTATTTTGCCTTTCTTTACAAAGACTACCTCAGAGTCACCAAATAGTGAATGAGGGAAAGTTTCTCTTCATGGAAGTATTTCAGCTAATAAGCAAAGAAGAAATGACAGAAATACCCCCTTATTAATTAGTGGACCTTAACAATGACCATTAGTTGCTGGTAACATCACTGAAAGAGAAACCAACAGATATCATGTGCCTCTTGGATCCAACTCTATTTATGAAATATTCTTGCCAAAGAATCAAACCTGAATCTCAGCAAGCCTCTATATCTAACTACCAATTTACCAATTTACAGGAAACACAGGGGACATAGAAGATGTTAAATGACACTGTGGAGATGCAATTGGTAAAATCTAGACTCTGAAGACTTCTACAGGTCAAAAACCCAGATTCTTCAACAAATAAGAAATTCAGAAAAATAAACGGATTTGTGGATTAAAAGAGAAATAAGAGGTATCAGTGAATGGATCTTATATGAATCCTGTTTCAAACAAATAGACTGTTTAAAAAAAGATGTGTATGGCACAGTTAGAGAAATTTAAACACTGAATATTTGATGATTTTAAGAAATTACTGTTTTGTAGGTATGATTATAGCAACGTGGTTATGCTTTAAAAAGAATCTTTGCGGGGCACCTGTGTGACTCAGTTGGTTAAGCGTCCGACTTCGGCTCAGGTCATGATCTCACACTCCTTGAGTTCAAGCCCCACATCGGGCTCTGCACTGACAGCTCACAGCCTGGAGCCTACTTCAGATTCTGTGTCTCCCTCTCTCTCTGCTGCTCCTTGATTCGTTCTCTCTCTCTCTCTCTCTCTCTCTCTCTCAAAAATAAACATTAAAGATGTTAAAACAACAAAAAAAGAATCCCTATATTATAGAGATGCATAGTGATGTCTGTGATCTGCTTAAAAATATTCAGGGTGGGGAAGCGAATGAGGGTAAAGATTGAACAAGAATTGGTAACTCTTGAAGCTAAGTAATGGGTTCGTGAAAATGTATTATTCTAGTTTCTCTACATTTATTTTTTTAAGATTTTAGGTTTAAGCAACCTCTACACCCAAAGTGGGGCTTGAACTCACAACCCCGAGATCAAGAGTCACGTGCTCTACCAACTGAGCCAGCCATGTGCCCCCAGTTTCTCTACTTTTAGATGTGCTTGAAATTTTCCATTTAAAAAAAAGAAAGAGGAAGAAGAGAAGGAGGAAGAGAAGATTGATGCACATTCTGTCATACGATGTCCAGGTTAGCCCAATAAGGCCCTTCACTTTGAGTCACTCAGCCAGTAACTCTGCCAATCCTGGCTGGGGCTGAAAGTCTATGGGGGCATCAGGATCCTAAGGAAATAAGGCCTGGAATTATGCATGCAGCTATCACGCCAGGATCCAGAGTAACTCTGGTAATAACTGGACACACCCAGCTCTAAGGATAGTCCTTCCCTAATCCCTGCAGAATCATCCATACAGAGCTACCTGTAATCTCATTTTCTTGCTACCCTAGCTCTCTCCTGGAATAGAAGCCTATTCTAAAGCTTTACCTACCTGAGACCTTCCCACGCTCTCTCATTCCTACCTTCTCCCTTATAATCCCAGCCTCTGGGGGCACCCGGGTGGCTCAGTCGGTTAAGTGTCCAACTTTCGGCTCAGGTCATGATCTCACAGTTACTGAGTTAGAGCCCCGCGTTGGGCCCTCTGCTCTCAACACAGAGCCAGCTTCAGATTTTCTCTCTCCCTGTCCCCTTCCCCCGCTGGTGTTCTCTCTCTCTCTCCCTCCCTCCCTCTCTCTCTCTCTCTCTCACTCTCTCAAAATAAACTTTAAAAAAAACTTATAATCCCAGCCTTTGTGTTCAATTTCTCCAAGGGCTAATAATAATAGTAACACTGAAAGAGTACTCGCTGTGTGGCAGGAAGTCTCAAATGCATTATCTATTGGGTGTTTCATCTTCACAACAGCCCTATGATTTTAGTTCCTTTTTAAACTCCACTTTGCAGATGAGGACACTGAGGCACTCACTGGGTCAAGTCATACACCCGAGCTGGTGCTGCTAAGGGAGGGGTGAGGTTGGGATTCAGATCCCCATACTGCAGACCCAAATTCCTTGGTTTTCCCCCATATTGGTGACCTGTATTTCTCACAAATAAAACATTCAAGGGGTGCCTGGGTGGCTCAGTCGGTTAATCATCCCACTTCAGCTCAGGTCATGATCTCGTAGTTCATGGGTTCGAGCCTCACGTCGGGCTCTGTGCTGACAGCTCGGAGCCTGGAGCCTGCTTCGGACTCTGTGTCTCCCTCCCTCTTGGCCCCTCCCCTGCTCACGCTCTGTCTCTCTCTCAAAAATAAATAAACATTAAACAATTAAAAAAACATTTCATATCACTTTCTAACAAATCCAGCTTAACCCACCCTTGGTAAATTCCTAAGGCTCCTGAGGGCTTTATTCAAAGTCAAGGGCCCTGCTGGTCAAACAGCTGGAATTAGAAAACCTACAGCCAGAGAAGCTCTGCTGTTGATGACAGAAACCCTGGCTCCCTCAGAGGGTTCTGCACCCGTGCTGTGATATCCCCAGCCCTTGACCTATGAGCAACAGGGTGCGTGAGCTGGGAAGGCCATTCTGAACCGCGCACCAAAGGGTACAGAGAGCAGCTGATACACCTGCAGAGTTCGCTGTAATGCGACTTGACCGGGGCTAAAAGTGTCCCACTGGAAGTAAGAATGAATATGGGTATGCTGAGGGCGACACAGAAAAGGTACATGATAGTGTGACAGATGGAAATGGATTTACGGAGACATTAATAGTATCTAGACAAGTTTTCCGGCACACCTGGGAATACATTACTGACACATTACGAGAATACACCGACACACTTTTATTCCCAAAGCATACGGAACAACACTTTCACTTTATAATCCAAAAGAAAACTGCACTCCAATGACACCCAAATCTTTTAGTTTTGTCCTCTGGACTAAAACTAAATTTTTGCCAGTTTGGGGCATCATTGGTAAAGGGAAAGTATTGTTTACAAGAATTCACCAAGATCAAGTCTTTCTTTTGCTATCATTTCAATGTCATGTGGCTTATTAGTAACTTGCTAATCCTTCCCCTAAATAATATATGTTTATGTGTGCACTTGACCCTTGAACAACATGGGTTTGAACTGCACGGGGCCACTTATACAGAGATTTTGTTAAATAAGTACAGTGTTGTAAATATATTCTCTCTTCCTTGGGATTTTCTCAATATTTTCTTTTCTCTGGCTTGCTTTAAGAATACAATACAATATATGGGCACCTGGGTGCCTCAGTCAGCTGAGCATCCAGCTTAGGCTCAGGTCATGATCTCATGATTCATGAGTTCGAGCCCCGCATCGGGCTTGCTGCTGTCAGCTCGGAATCTGTTTCGGTTCCTGTCTCCCTCTCTCTCTGCCACTCCCCACGTTGTGCTTTTTCTCTGTCTCAAAAATAAATAAAACCATCAAAAAAACCTTTCTTAAAGAATACAATACAATATATAATACATATAACCTACAGAGTATGTGTTAATCGACTATTCATGTTATCGGTAAGGCTTCTGGTCAACAGTACGCTATGTGTAGTTAAGCGTTTGGGGAATCGAAAGTTAAATAGGGATTTTAAGATTTTATTTTTAAGTAATCTCTACACTCAACATGGGTCTCAAACTTATATCCCTGAGATCAAGAGTTGCATGCTCCACCGACTAAGCATATAACCCCAAAAGTTGCACGGGGATTTTTGACTGAGTGGGGGGTTGGCACCTATAACTTCCATCACATTCAAGGGTCAACTGTACACATATATATTTATCTAACCATTAAAATGTTAAATCCATGCAAATGTATTATACACGCCCCACATTTTTACATATATTTGCATATACAGTTAATACAATCCCAATCAGAATCCTAAGCAACTATGTTGGGAATGCTGGAAAATGACTTTAAAGTTTATACGGAAGAATAAATGGCTATGAACTGATTGCCAGGTCATTTTCAAGAGGAAAATTAGTGAAGGACTTATCTTATCCAATATTAAAAATTACTGGAAAAACAAGAAAATAAAAATAGTCTGGCATGAATACAGTAATAGATATATGGGTCTGTGGAGCATAAATGGATCCAAACCTATATAGGAACTCACCACACGAGCAGAAACCCCCTAAATGTAGATTTCCACACACTTCAATTTCCACAAAGATGGAATTTCAAATATTTGCCAAAAGGGTGGATTTAATATATGGTACTGCTAACTAACCAAAAGGAAGCAAAACTAAACCTTTACCTCATATCATGTAATAAACACAAGTCAGAATAATATCAAAAGAAAATTGAACATAGTTTTATATTATCTTAGGTAGAGAAGACCTTCTAAAGCAGATCGGTAACTCAGGACCCATAAAGAAAAAAATAGACATAACTACATTTTGTAAATCTTACTTTTTTAAATGTTTTAAGTTTATTTATTTTGAGAGAGAGAGAGTGCACGCAAGCAGGGGAGGGGCAGAGAGAGGAGACAGTGAGAATCCCAAGCAAGCTACGCACTGCCAGCGCGAAGCCCGATATGGGGCTCAAACCCATGAATCATGAGATCATGACCTGAGCCGAAGTTGGATGCTTAACCAACTGAGCCACACAGGCGCCCCTGTAACTCTTAATTTTTTACATAGCAAATGAGACCATACACAAGGTGAAATATTGGGAGAAAGGGGCAAAGGATAGGAATAGGACATTTAAATAGCCAAAAATTACATAACAGGTTGCAAAGACTCATTAGTAGTCACAGAAATGCAAAATACAATGCGTTTTTACTCATCAGATTGGGGGGCAGGGTGGAGATTAAAAAGTATTTATATCTGGTAACACTGAAGATTTGGAGAAACAGGCACTCATATATTGTTGGTGGAAACATGTTACACATTTTTTGGAAAGCGTGCAATGTTAAAAAATATTTTCGGGCACCTGGCTGGCTCAGTTGGTGGAGCAGGCAACTCTTGATCTCAAATCAATGCTGTAAGTTCAAGTCCCACAGTGAGTGTAGACTATTTAAAAATAAAATCTTTAAGAAAGTGTTTTAAATGTCAAATAAATGTCAGTAACCAAATGTCAAATAAGTAAAAAAAAAATGTCAAAATTAAAAATATACAGCCTTCTCAATCTACATCGAGCAACCTATTCGTCAGAAATAAAAGCATCAGGGGCACCTGGCTGGCTCAGTCAGAAGACCACGTGACTCTTCACCTCAGGGTCGTGAGCTGAAGCCTCGTGTTGGGTGTAGAGGTGACTTAGATAAGTAAATAAATAAACTTTAGAAAGAAAGAAAGGGAGGGAGGGAGGGAGGGAGGAAGAAAAGTATCAATATTTCAGAATACTTAAACACAAGAATGCTCATTGAGACATTTTTTAAAAATTTTTTTTAACATTTATTTATTTTTGAGACAGAGAGAGAGAGAGAAAGCATGAACAAGGGAGGGTCAGAGAGAGGGAGACACAGAATCTGAAACAGGCTCCAGGCTCTGAGCTGTCAGCACAGAGCCCAATGCGGGGCTCGAACCCACAGACCACGAGATCATGACCTGAGCCGAAGTCAGATGCTTAACCAACTGAGCCACCCAGGCGCCCCTCATTGAGACATTTCAATGGCAAAAGAACAGAAACAAATTGAATCGCCACCAACTAAGGAATGCTTGAATAGACCCTAGTTCTTTATCCACATAAGCAGGCTATCCAATGTAACATTACACCTTTTTTTAAATGAACACAAAGAAAAAAGCCTACTTTGATTCGGTGGTCACTACTTTAACCAAGTTATCAAATTATTTAAGAGTGGGTCAGTCCGATGTTATACAATAGAAACACACAGAATCATCTGCAAACTATTCTTACCAAATATGGAGGAGTTTTTCTACTTACAGTCATTTCCAAATTTGGGGCCAATGTTTTGGCCAAAAAACAAATTCCAAGACACAGAGGGAACAGAAGAACAAGTTAGACAACACTCCAAGGAAAATCACTCAAATACAGAATGTGGTATATTCTGCAAGACACTGATCTAGTCTTTTCCAAAGGTCAGGATTAAGTTTAAAAAAAAAAGGGGGGGGGAACTATTCTAAGTTAAAAAAGACTCAAGAGGCATAAAACTAATTGTAATGTGTGACGTTTGATTGGAATCTGGTTCTAAAATAACTAGCTATAAAGAGATTTTAGGCAGGGGCACCTGGGTGGCTCGGTCGGCTAAGCATCTGACTCTTGATTTCGGCTCAGGTCATGATCTCACAGTTTGGGAGTTCAAGCCCCACACTCTGCACTGACAGAGTGGAGCCTGTTTGGGATTCTCTCTCTCTCTCCCTCTCTGTGCCCTTATACCATTTGCTCTGTCTCTCTCTCTCAAAATAAATAAACTTTAAAAATATTTTAAAAAACAGATTTTAGGCATAATTGGGGAAATGTGAATATAAACTAAATATTAGAAGATAGTGAATTGATTTTTTAATTTATTTACTTATTTAAATTCAAGTTAGTTAACATACAGTATAGTGTTGGTTTCAGGAGTAGAACCCAGTGATTCATCACTTAAATATAACACCCAGCACTCATCCCAGCAAGTGGTCTCCTTAATCCCCATCACCCATTTAGCTCATCACCTGACCCAGCTCCCCTCCCCAGCAATCCTCGGTTTGTTCTCTGTATTTAAGAGTCTCTTATGGAATGCCTCCCTCTCTGTTTTTATCTTATTTTTTCCTTCTCTTCCCCTATGTTAATCTGTTACGTTTCTTAAATTCCACATATGAGTGAAATCATGTTATCTGTCTTTCTCTGCCTGACTTATTTCGCTTAGCATGATACACTCTAGTTCCATCTACATTGTTGCAAATGGCAAGATTTCATTCTCTTTGATGGCCAAGTAGTATTCCATTGTGTATATATATTACATCTTCTTTATCCATTCATTAGTTGATGGGCATTTGCCCTCATTCCATAATTTGGCCGTTGTTGATAGCACTGCTATAAACATTGGGGTGCATGTGCCCCTTCGAAACAGCACTCCTGTTTCCTTTGGAAAAATACCTAGTAGTGCAATTGCTCGGTCATAGGATAGTTCTATTTTTAATTTTTTGAGGAACCTCCGCACTGTTTTCCAGAGTGGCTGCACCAGTTTGCATTCCCACCAACAGTGCAAGAGGGTTCCCCTCTCTCCCCATCCTTGCCAACAGCTGTTGTTTCTTGTATTGTTAATGTTAGCCATTCTGACAGGTATGAGGTGGTATCTCACTATAGTTTTGATTTGTATTTCCCTGATGATGAGTGATATTGAGCATCTTTTCACATGTCTGTTACCCATCTGGATATCTTCTTTGGAAAAGTGTCTATGCATATCTTCTGCCCATTTCTTCACTGGATTGTTTTTTGGGTGTTGAGGTTCATAAGTTCTTTATGGATTTTGGATACTAACCCCTTATCAGATATGTCATTTGCAAATATCTTCTCCCATTCTGTAGGCTGCCTTTTGCTTTTGTTGACTGTTTCCTTTGTTGTGCAGAAGCTTTTTACCTTGATGAGGTCCCAATGGTTCATTTTTGCTTTTGTTTCCCTTGCCTTCAGAGACATGTCAAGTAAGAAGTTGCTGCAGCCAAGGTCAAAGAGGCTGCTGCCTGTTCTCTCCTCTAGGATTTTGATGGTTTCCTGTCTCACATTTAGGTCTTCCATCCATTTTGAGTCTATTTTTGTGTATGTTGTAAGAAAGTGGTCCAGTTTCATTCTTCTTCATGTTTCTGTCCAGTTCTCCCAGCACCATTTGCTAAAGAGACTGTCTTTATTCCATTGGATATTCTTTCCTGCTTTGTCAAAGATTAGTTGGTCATACATTTGTGGGTCCATTTCTGGGTTCTCTATTCTGTTGCATTGATCTATGTGCCTGTTTTTGTGCCAGTGCCACACTGTCTGGATGAATACAGCTTTGTAATACAGCTTGAAGTCCAGAATTGTGGTGCCTCCCACTTTGGTTTTCGTTTTCAACATTACTTTGGCTATTCAGGGTCTTTTCTGGTTCCATACAAATTTTAGGATTGTTTGTTCTAACTCTGTGAAGAATGCTGGTGTTATTTTGATTGGGATTGCATTGAATGTGTAGATTGCTTTGGGTAGTATAGACATTTTAACAATATTTATCCTTCCAATTCATGAGCATGGAATGTTTTTTTCCATTGATTTATATCTTCTGCAATTTCTTTCATAAGCTTTCTATAGTTTTCAGCATACAGATCTTTAACCTCTTTGATTAGGATTATTCCTAGGTATCTTATGGCTTTTGGTGCAATTGTAAATAGGATTGATTCCTTGATTTCTCTTTCTGCTGCTTCACTATTGGTGTATAGAAATGCAACCGAATGAAGCACCCGGTTGGCTCAGTCAGTTAAGCATCCGACTTTGGCTCAGGTCATGATCTCGCGGTTCATGGGTTCAAGCCCCATGTCAGGCTCTGTACTGACAGCTCAGAGCCTGGAGCCTGCTATGGGTTCTGTCTCCCTCTCTCTCTGTCCCTCCCCCACTCGTGCTCTATCAAAATAAATAAATGTTAAAAAAAAAAAGAAATGCAACCAATTTCTACACATTAACGTTATATCTTTCGAGTTTGCTGAACTCATGTATCCGTTCTAGCAGTTTTTTGGTGGAGTCTTTTGGGTTTTCCATGTAGAGTATAATCTCATCTGTGAAGAGTTAAAAGTTTGACTACTTCTTTGCCAATTTGTATGCCTCTTATTTCTTTTTGTTGTCTGACTGCTGAGGCTAGGACTTCCAGTACTACGTTGAACAACAGTGGTGGGTGTGGACATCCCTGTCATGTTCCTGATCTTAGGGGGAAAGCTCCATTTTTCCCCATTAAGGATGATATTAGCTGTGGGCTTTTCATATATGACTTTTAGGATGTTGAGGTATGTTCCTTCTATCCCTACTTTCTTGACAGTTTTTATCAAGAAAGGATGCTGTATTTTGTCAAATGCGTTTTCTGCATCTATTGAAAGGATCATACGGTTCTTCTCCTTTCTTTTATTAATGCAGTAAATCATATTGATTGATTTGCCAATACTGAACCAGCCCTGCTGCCCAGGAATAAACCCCACTTGATCATGGTGAATGATTCTTTTGATGTACTGTTGACTTTGATTTGCTAGTATGTTGGTGAGAATTTTTGCATTCAGATTCAACAGGGATACTGGCCTGTAATTCTCCTTCTTAGTGGAGTCATTGTCTGGTTTTGGAATCAAGGTAATGCTGACTTCATAGAATGAGTTTGGAAGCTTTCCTTCCATTTCTATTTTTTGGAACAGTTTGAGAAGAACAGGTATTAACCCTTCTTTAAGCATCTGGTAGAATTCCTCTGGGAAGCCATCTGGCCCAGGACTCTCTTGGCCTGTTCAAATTTTGTATTTCTTCCTATTTGAGTTTTAGTAGTATGTGAGTGTCTAGGAACCTGTCCATTTCTTCTAGATTATCCAGTTTGTTAGCATATAATTTTCATAGTATTCTCTTATAATTGTTTGTATTTCGGTGGCGTTAGTTGTGATCTCTTCTCTTTCATTTGTGATTCTATATATTTGGGTCTTCACTTTTCTTTTTGAGAAGTCTGGCTAGGGTTTTATCAATTTTGTTTATTCTTTCAAAAAACAAGCTTTTAGTTTCATTGATCTGTTGTACTGTTCATTTTGTTTCTGTATCATTTATTTCTGCTCTTTGTTATTTCCCTTTTTCTGTTGGCTTTGGGATTTATTTGCTGCTCCTTTTCTAGTTCCTTTAGGTGGAAGCTTAGACTGTGTATTTGGGACCTTGATTGCTTCTTGACAAAGGTCTCAATTGCAGTGTATTTTCCTCTTAGGACTCCCTTTGCTGCATCCCAAAGGGTTTGGACTATTCGTGTTTTCATTTTCATTTGTTTCCATATTTTTTTTATTTCTTCTTTAATTTCCTGGTTAACCCATTCATTTTTCAGTAGGATGTTCTTAAACCTCCATGTATTTGAGGGCTTTCCAAATTTTTTCTTGTGGTTGATTTCAAGTTTCATTAACATTGTGATCTGAAAATATGCATGGTATGATCTCGATATTTTTGTACAGGTTGAGGGCTGATTTGTGACCCAATATGTCATCTATTCTGAAGAATGTTTCATGTGCACTCAAGAAATATGTGTATTCTTCTGCTTCAGAATAAAATGTTCTGAATATATCTGTTACGTCCATCTGGTCCAGTGTATCATTCAAAGTTGAGTTGTTACATTTCTGCTTAGATGATATGTCCATTGCTGTAAGTCGAGTATTTTTTAAATGTTTATTTATTTTTGAGAGAGAGCAAGTGAGAAAGGGAGGGAAAGAGAGAGAGAGAGAGAGAGAGAGAGAGAGAATCCAAAGAAGTCTCCAGGCTCTGAGCTATTAGCACAGAGACCAATGCAGGGCTGGAACTCACAAACCATGAGATCATGACCTGAGCCAAAGTCAGATGCTTAACCAACTGAGCCATCCAGGCGTCCCTGTAAGTGGGGTATTAAAGTCTCCTACTATAATGGATTATCAATGAGTTTCTTTACATTTGTGATTAATTGATTTATACATTTGGGTGTTCCAAGTTGGGGGCATAAATATTTATAATTGTTAGATCTTCTTGATGGATAGACTCCTTAATTATGGTATAATGCCCTTCTTCATCTCTTGTTACAGTCTTGGTTTTAAAACCTAGTTTGTCTGACTTAAGTATGGCTACTCTAGCTTTCTTTTGACCTCCATTAGCATCATAAATGGTTCTCCATCCCCTTTCTTTTTTTTTAATATTTTTAATGTTTATTTATTTTTGAGAGAGAGCAGGGAAGGGGCTGAGAGAGTGGGACAGAGGATCCAAGGTGGGCTCTGTCTAACAGCAGTGAGCCTGATGTGGAGCTTGAACTCCTGAACCACGAGATCATGACCTGAGATGAAGTCAGATGTTTAACTGACTGAGCCACCCAGGTGCCCCTCCATCCCCTCACTTTCAATCTGCAGGTGTCTTCAGGTCTAAAATGAATCTCTTATTGGCAGCGTATAGATGGATCTTGTTTTTTTATCCTTTCTGATACCCAATGTCTTTTGATTAAAACATTTAGTCCATTTACATTCAGAGTGATTATTGAAAGATATGGATTTAGTGCCATTGTGTTATCTGTAGATCTAGTGTTTCTGGTGATGGTCTTTGGTCCTTTATAGTCTCTGTTGCTTTGGTCTTTTTTAGTGGTCATGAATTCCTTTAGTTTTTGTCTGTCTGCGAAAGTATTTATCTCTCCTTCTATTCTAAATGACAGCCTTGCTGGATAAAGGATTCTTAACTACATATTTTTCCTGTTCAAAACATTAAATATTTCCTGCCACTCCCTTCTGGCCTGCCAACTTTCAGTGGACAGGTCTGCTACTAACCTTATGTGTCTACCCTTGTAGGTTAAGGACCTTTTGTCCCTGGCTGCTTTCAGAATTCTCTCTTTATCTTTGTATTTTGCCAATTTCACTATGATCTGTCCTGGTGTTGACCTGCTTTTGTTGATTTTCAAGGGAGTTCTCTGTGCCTCTTGGACTTGGATGCCTATTTCCTTCTCCAGATAAAGGAAGTTCTCAGCCATAATTTGTTGCAACAGACCTTCAGCCCCTTTTTCTCACTCTTCTTCTTCTGGGGGTCCTATGCTACAGATATTGTTTAGTTTCATGGAATCACTTAGTTCTCTAAGTCTCCTCTCATGATCCAGTAATTTCCTTTCCCTTTTTAAGCTTCATTATTTTCCATAGTTTTAGCTTCTATTTCTCCTATTCTTTCCTCTGCTTCTTCAATCCTCACTGTCACTGTATCTATTTTATTTTGCATCTCTGTTATAGCATTTTTAAATGCATCCTGAGTAGTTTTTAGGTTTTTGATCTCTGCAGCGAGGGTTTTTCTGGTGTCTTCTATGCTCTTTTCAAGGCCAGCTAGTCATCTTATGACTGTTCTAAATTCTTGTTCAGATAGGGGTGCCTGGGTGGCGCAGTCGGTTGAGCGTCCGACTTCAGCCAGGTCACGATCTCGCGGTCCGTGAGTTCGAGCCCCGCGTCGGGCTCTGGGCGGATGGCTCGGAGCCTGGAGCCTGTTTCCGATTCTGTGTCTCCCTCTCTCTCTGACCCTCCCCCGTTCATGTTCTGTCTCTCTCTGTCCCAAAAAAAATAAATAAACGTTGAAAAAAAAAATTTAAAAAAAAAATAAATTCTTGTTCAGATATATTGTCTATATCTGTGTTGAGCAAGTCCCTGGCGGTGATTTCTTCTTGACCTTTCTTCTGGGGAGAATTCCTCCATCTTGTCCTTTGGCTAATTTTCTGTCTTTTGAGTGTTTTGAAAGTCTGTTAATGTTTCCTGCACCTGAGAGAAATGCTATATCAGAAACGAGTCATACACTGTCCAGGGCCTGGCATTCCAGGAAGTGCTTCTGGTGTATGCTGTGTGCACTCTACAGCTGCGTTTTGGCTGCTCTTTCCCACTGGTCAGTCCTGTGCAGAGGACTGTGGGGGGATATATGAGAAGGTACTTTCTTTTGAAAGTGCATACTGAAGTATTTATGGGTGAAATGCCATAATGTTCAATTTATTCTGTCTCAGATGATATAGGAAAATATAAATATTAGGTTCCACTGTATCAAACTGCCATTTTTTGTATGTCAAAGCAGTTAAGTATTGGCAACTTTACACAGCTCAACCTAACACTGGGGGTAGGAGGGAGCATGAACACAAATATAGTCAAATGTTAACAATGCATAAAGCTAGACAGAGGTTAGATAAGTATTCATTACTATTATTTCACCTTCTCATAATAAAAATTGAAGGGAAAAAACAGATCTATGTCTATTGGCCTGGATGGATAGGAAATATATTATCTAAGGTTTTTTTTTAATGCTAGGAAACATATATAGAAGAGGCTTAACAATGAGTAGAGAAACAATTTATGTTTTCATAGATCTGTCCATCAAAAAAAGTGTTCGTGAGAATAAAGCTATTAATATTGTCCATCTGATGGTAGTTAAAATGGAGGAAGTGGAGGAAAGATTAAGAACATTGTCACTACATATCTCAGAACTGTTTCACTTGTCAAATTAAGAAGGTTTTACTTGTATAATTTTTGACAATCTAATTTAAAATACACACACACAGGGGCACCTGGGTGACTCAGTTAAGTGTCCAACTCTTAATTTCAGCTCAGGTTATGATCTCACCATTTGTGAAATCGAGCCCCTGCATAGGGCTCTGTGCTGACAGCATGGAGCCTGCTTGGGATTCTCTCTCTCTCCCTCTCTGTCCCTACCTCACAAAATAAATAAATAAATTTTAAAAACCACACACACACACACACACACACACACACACACACACATACACACGCACCCTAAACAATCTCCCAGAGGGGGCACCTGAGTCGCTCCAGGTAGTTAAGCGTCCAATTTTGGTTCAGGTCATGATCTCACGATTCCTGGGTTCAAGCCTTGCATCAGATTCTTTTCTGACAGCTCAGAGCCTGCTTTGGATTGTGTGTCTATCTGTCCCTCCCCTACTCACACTCTCTCTCTCAAAAATAAATGAGTAAGCCTTTAAAAAAATTTTTTAAGAAAAAATTCTCCCAGAAACGTGGGATATAATTGTTTTTCAAATGGAGGTCTGCAAAGACGTCCCAAGAATTTTTCACGCCGTATTTTCATTTAGATCAGGGATTAGCAAACTACATCCATTGGCCAAATGCCACCTTCCATCCACTTTTGTAAATAAAGTTTTACTGAAACATAGCTAAACTCATTCTCTTATATGTCTATGGCTAATTTCACAATACAATAGCAATAGCTGAGGAGTTGTAAGAGATCGTTTGGCCATCAAAGCTTAAAATATTTACTGTCAGATACTTCACAGAAACAGTTTACTGATCCTTGATTTAGACGATCATCCAAACAAATGCCCTGGACAGTCTGCCTTCTAGGAAAGGCTATTATTCTTTTTTAAGTACACTAGATTTCAGATGAACTTCTAGTCATTTCAGCCAGAATAAGACTGTCTGAATTATAAACTAGTGAATAAAGAATACCTAAAAAGTAGTTTCAGAAAAACATCATTCTTGTATGGAAACCAATTTGACAATAAATTTCATATGGAAAAAAAAGAAAAACATCATTCTTTACTTTAAATCACTGTTGCTATTTTAAATGTTATAGGGGAAAATGTTATGGGAATACAACTGCTAGTGTTTCATGTATGTTGCTTATTTTGCTTTATACGTGTATAAGAGGTAAAAGCAGGAGTTAACAACTAATAGTGTGATAGCATATAACCAAAATTATTTAAGTCAACACTAGAATCCAAGAGAACATTTTTGTTTTCTTAAGTAGGCTTCACACCCAGCATAGAGCCCAATGCAGGGCTTGAACTCACAACCCTGAGATCAAGACCTTGAAATCAAGACCTGAACTAAGATCAAAAATCAGACCCTTAACCGACTGAGCCACCCAGGTGCCCTGATAACTTTTTCTTTTAAAAAGGTCTGACTGGAGCATCTGGCTGGCTTAGTCGGAAGAGTATGCAACTCTTGATCTAGGGGTCCTGAGTTCAAGCCCCACGTTGGGTAGAGAGATTACATAAATAAATAAAACTTTAAAATAAAATAGCATAACATAAAATAAAAAGGACTGACTATGTATATCTGAAAGCTTCCATAATAAAAAGTATATAACTAATTACATAACAAAAGGAACTATAATCTACTCACATTTGAGAATTATTTCCTCTTAGTATTGAAACCACAGCCAAGAAAACTGAAGGAAATAAAACTCTCTGTCTAGGCCTAATTATGCAGGATGAAGTACTGATTGAACGTAGTTGTTCGGGGGTACCTGGGTGGCTCAGTCAGTTAAGCGTTTGAATCTCGATTTTGGCTCAGGTCATGATCGCAGGGTCATGGGATCGAGCCCCGCACTGGACTCGATGTAGAGCATGGAGCCTGCTTCAGATTCTCTCTCACTTCCTCTGCCCCTCTTCTCTGCTTGTGTGCTCTCTAAAATAAAAATAATAATTTAAAAAATTATTCTTAAAAAGGTGTTGTTGGGGTGCCTGGGTGTCTCAGTGGGTTGAGTGTTCGACTCTTGATTTCAGCTCAGGTCATGATCCCACGGTTGTGGGATCGAGCCCTGGTCGGGTTCCACGCTGAGCGTCAAATCTGATTGAGATTCTCTAATTCTCTCTCTCTCCCCCACTTGTACACTCTCTCTCTAAAATAAGAAAAAGAAAGAAAAAGAAAATTGTTGTATTTGTTATATATTTAAATAATATACTAGAGTATAAAATGAAATTTCCTTCTTTGAATTTCTTTTTCTTTATTTTATTTCATTTTTTAATGTGTATTTATTTTTGAGATCGAGAGCGAGAGCGAGAGAGAGAGAGAGAGAGAGAGAGAGAGTGCCAGTGGGGGAGGGGCCAAGAGAGAGAGGAAGACACAGAATCCGAAGCAGGCTCCAGGCTCCAAGCTGTCAGCACAGAGCCGGGCGCAGGGCTCGAACTCACGAACAGCGAGATCATGACCTGAGCTGAAATCAGACGCCTATCTGACTGAGCCACCCAGGAGCCCCAAATTTCTTTTTCTTTTCCTTTTTCTAACAGGAAAATCAAAACTGCTTTGAAAGTTTAGCCCATCTTCCCCTCTGATTCAGGAAGTGGCCTATGCTAAATCATTTCCAGACTCTCACCCACATTTTGAATTTATGACTGAGAAATAAATTCTTTTTACCTTCACGCACAATCCAAACACTTCACACGCAATTCACGAACACCAAATTCAACTGATGTTCTAAACTCAATGAACACAAATGCTTTGAGCTTCTAGCAGAGATATTTTAAGGCTTAGCTTCTTCTCAAATCAAAAGGCAGTATTTTTTAAGGCCATGATACCTGAGCATATTTTAAACGCTTGTGAAATGAGCACTGGCAAAAATTAACTTCCAAAATGACCTTGTAACAAACACACCCTGCAAAATGCAGCCGAATTGCCCCGGCTCTGACTCTCAGCACACTGCTCGGCTGGAGAAGCCAGAATGATGCGAAAGCAAGATGAAGATACAAGTCTGCAAGGAAGATGATGCAATAATCATGTGTCTACAATGCCATTATGGTGTAATTAATCTTAATTACACATTAAATTCTGCCTGAATTAAAAGACTCACATGGCTTGAATCTTGTTTGTGTTGCCTGTAATTTTACTGTGTTATTTTGAGAAATGTAAAATAATAAACCTAAAAAAACCGGTTAACTTCCAGGACCCTGTTCTTAGGGGCTGTTACCGCTTGGCTGTAGTCAGCCCAGCCCACTGTTCCCATGTGCACAACACCAGGAGAGAAGAGAGCGTTTTGTGTCCTTTCTCCCATCCCCACGTTAGGAAGCAGTCAGTGCGTGGGAAAGGAAGCAGGGAGTACACAGCCAGTCACCTGACAGCAGGGGGCGTCACCCACACCTCTCCCCGTGCTTGTGTTTCTCCACATTGTTCTAAAGGCAGACTAGAGACTTGGCGCTTGCCTCCTTTTCCGCACACCATTGTGAGAATTTCCTGGGTTCTCTTTCAATCTTCCTTCTCTTACTACCACAGGCACTTATTAACCTTTTTGGAGCTTCTCCAGGCACACCCAGCAATTCCTCTGCGAGCAAAGGATCTTCTGAGAAGGCGGAAAGCTGCACCTACAGCAGCACCTTTATTATGGTACAATTCAGACACAGCCTGTATTATCTGTGAGGCTACTATCATGAGATCATTCTTCCACTTGTACCTATTGAGCCATGGTGCAAATAAGGACCTTTTTTTCCCCATGGAGATAGGAATTCCAGGGTTCTACATCTTGCTCTGGGGAAAGAAATATCTGGAACTGCTAGAAAAACTTGGTCTCTACAAACATAAAAACCAAATCATGGTTTGTACCTTTTAGCAGGGCACCGTTTGACCCTGAGAAGGACAAATTTTGCTTCCCTTTGGAACAAGAAGAAAACGTTCGCTAAGAGCCCTGCACCTTAAGTGGAAGGCTATAAAAGGCACGGTGCTTTGTGTTATACTGAAAACTCTCCACACAAGAACTGGAGCAAAAGTGGCAAGAAATGATAGCCAAAGTACCTGTGGAAGAAGACCTGGAACACCTGCAGACACAGGGTGAGGAAAGTATGCAGTGCCTAGAAAACTGGAGGCTCCACATGAAAGCTTCACCACTCCATGAAGTCCAGCAGCACACCCATATCTTTCCCAGGCAGTATGGTGTAGTGGGACATCTACTCCATGCAGGGACCACCAAAATTCCAGAGAAATATATGAACTTAGTCTCTCTTTTCTTGATTTTCCTGTGTTTTCCCGGGAGGCTAATGAATCATAAAGTTTCCCTTTATAAAAGATATACCATGTTCATAGATTTAAGTACTCAGTATTGTAGAGATGTCAATTCTCCCCAAGACAGGCCAGAAACAGACCCACACATATACTGTCATCTGACTTATGAAAAACACAGAGGCTACTGGAGTACCGTTAAGGTGCTGTTCCTTGATCTGGGTCCTGGTTGCATCAGAGTGACAAGTCTGTGAAACTTTAACAAGCTGTGTATTTATGTTATGTGCACTTCTCTGTATATCATACGTTCAACTACAAGTTTGTTTTCAATTCCTTTGTTAAGAGTTTGAATGACATTTTTCAAAAATTTAACAGTTGTTTAAAAAAACAAAGAAACTTATTCCTCAAAGCAGAAAAATAAAAGAAAATGTTCAAAATCTGGATGAATTCAATGGTGATTTGGTTCATGGTTTCTCTTTTAAAGAGTTCTCAACACTTGGCCTCTTTTAAATATCTAGATACTGTGCAATACGCTGGTCTCGTTTCTTGGGCTGTGTATCTTCCCTATTCTTTTTCCTACCCATATATTTTAAGGCAAATGGAGAGCTATTGATTAACACGTCTTTTGTATCACACAATTAAACCTAGTGCCCCAGGATCCTTTGCTCCAGCCACTGTATCAAGCTTCTTCACAGAAAACTAGAACAATTGCACTGAAGGAAAAATATAATTCAGTAAGTGTTAAAAAGCCTCACCTCAAAGGTTTCCTCTTTGCCAGATGAGAAGAAAATTCTTCCCTTATTTTCACAGGGAGCACAGAGTTCTTCCTAAAGGCCTCTGGTACTAGACCTGTGATACTTTCAGTGGTGAAGTTACTTATCTTTAGCTGAATGCCTTCATGGATAACAATTAGGTTTGCAGGGCACCTTGTAAGCAAGTAATGATCACTTATTACTCAGCTCCATTTGGAAATCTGCAACCCAAGACTCACTGAAGTCAATAAATAGTGGAAAAAAAGGGCATTCTGGCATGAAGACTGTTTATATGTTATACTGGATTTGTGCTCATATTCCATTAAACTTATTGGAGAGACTTGGAAATCTGATTGTTTTCTATTTCTGAAATTCTGCTCACCTAGAGAACCATCTGCAAACAGCAAGATGCGTGGCTCTACATATCACGTGTGCCTCTGTAAAATGAGGGGCACAGACAATGGCAACACAAAGATATATTAAAAAATACATAATGTAACTTGTCTTAATATACTTTTCTGAGTCTAAAAATATGCCAGACCAAAAGAAACATATTTACATAAAAAGCAGACAAGGTCAAATAACAAAGAAAGCCCTTAATTAGTTGTAATCAACTTTAATTTGCATACCGTATATAATTCCTAAATGATTGTTAATAATAACTTTATATAATGGACTTCCAATTTTCATGAAAATGGCACATTTTGATAAGCAGACACAAAACCCTAGTACTAATAAGGTTTAATTTGCATACATTAGACTGATTATCCAAACAAAAGGATTACAGTATTACTTCTCCATACCTTTATGTCCTTATTATGCACATTTATTAACTTCACAAAAGCTAGCTGTTAGTGACAAACAATAGCCACGGTTGAAAGAGAAATCTAAGGAATGAATAAGGTACATTTTAATGCTAAGGAGCAAAGTTTATACATCATAAATGCCAAATTTAACTGTTTGTTGGCTAAAAGGGCTAGAATTCCACAAAGCGTGCCTCATCATCTGAAAAAAGCAGCTTGCATTTGTTACCTGAAAAAAGAAATGCCCTGACACACTTTATCACTCAAATTTCATAATGGATTTATCTCAAGCTGGGAAGCCCCAACACTGTAGTGTGCTGAGAATTCATGAACAGCCACAGAATTAAGCTTTAAATGTGTAGTTCGAGGGTGCAGTGTTAATAAATATATTTCAACAAGCTTAGTTTTCAGCCGAGTAAATAATAATATAGGTGGCATTAGTATTGATATCGGTTCCTAATGGTATCATTTATACCCTGCAATTAAAGTTTAAGCACTAAATAAAACATTATTAGGAGATCTGGGTTGGCTTTTCTTATATGTGAACACAAATGAAGCTCACGAGCGTTTGGATAAGAGCCAAAAAACTTGAAACTTCACCACAAGCTACTTCCGGGGTTTTCCTCCCAGCTTTCGCTCCTTGGCAAGATACAGAATTAGAACACCAGGAAATGGTTTCTAAAGAAGGCAAGAGAAAGTGGAAGCCCCAGGAATTGAACTGAACACCACCGGGGTTAACTCTGACCCTTCCACACATAGTATCAAATGAAGAGCCACCTGGTAGAAATTTGGACACGTCAATATCCGGTCAGATTCGTGCTGGTGTTGTGCTCAGTGTTCTGCGCTTCAAGTAAAAGAGCAGAACACTTCGCTGCTGAAGGACAAAAGGCTCTAAACCTTCCGGTGCTTCCCAAGAGCGGATGCTCCCTTCACAGAGCTCCAAAGCACTACCAAGGACCAGGTTAGAAAGTAGGTGCCTTTTACCTAACAAGCCTTTATGGACCAGGACTCACCAGCTTTCCCCCTTGGCCTTGCAGAGCCTACAAAATACTTGATTCAATGGATGAATGAGTTCAATGCCCACTTGTCAAATGACTGAACGCTGTGCAGGAAACGCTGGCCCTGAGATGCCCTGCCCCGCTCCCCACCCCAGATGTGGCCTCGCCAATACAAGACCATCATCTTTATCTGATCAAGGGTTCTAGGAGCTGCCTGAAACTGCTACAAGTATTTGAGGGGAACCATCTTTAAGACTGGAAGGCTAATAGAAAGTGACGCTCGTCAAAGTGAACAAAGGAGTTCCAATGAATTTTGGTTTTCCCAACATAACCCTTCAAATCGATCTCAAACTCAACAAATAGTAGCAAAAAACTCTCTGCCGTTTGGTATAAGAACCACCATACAGGACCCAGAACAAAAGAACGAAAAAATGCTACTGCTCTGAACAGAGCCATTATCACGATGCCAAATTAGGGTAGTTAGAAAAATTTCAAAATATCACAATGAAACAAGAACTAATTGCCTTTACGTCTCAGTTACTAAACTGACATAAAATGGTGATAAGTGTCTCTAATCACTGCTATTTTGCCAAGCCAAAGTCAGTATCTGAATGTGCCCAAGATGCTTCCACTGACTTCAGCAGGGTCACCTAACATAAAAGAAGAAGATGGCTGAGCCGCATGGGTGGCTCAGTGGGTTGGGCATCTGACTTTGGCTCAGGTCATGATCTCACGGTCAGTGGTTTTGAGCCCCTCATGGGGCTCTGTGCTGACAGCTCAGAGCCTGGAGCCCATTTTGGATTCTGTGTCTCTCTCTCTCTCTCTCTTTCTCTCTCTCTCTCTCTCTCTCTCTCTCTCTCTCTCTCTCTCTCTCTCTCTCTCCCCCCCTCACTCACGTTCTGTCTCTCTCAAAAATAAAAAAAAATTAAAAAAATTTTTTTCAAAAGAAGATAGGACTTTGGTCCTGAAAATAAATAAATGCTATACTAATAGCTTATCCAAAGGAAATATTTAGCTGACAACTTTCTTTCAACAAACTCAAAGGCTTAGCACGTAAATCATATTATTATGTTCTCAATTATCTCTCTCTGTATGTGGCTTTTCAAAATGGGTAAACTCCGGCCCAGCCTGCCTAGGGGCATATTCCTTTTAGCCGGGCAGAGCTGCAGCCAGCAGGGAACCCTCCTCCCTCCCAGGCTGCTCCACCCCTCGGCGGAGTGGGAGGCTGCGGTCTGGACCCAGACCCAGCACAAACACAGAATACAGCAACGCGAGACAGGAGAGACAGGAAACGCTGGCTGTCGCCAGGCAGGAACACAACTTCCATTAGCATTTCCTTTGCTCAGACTGATAGCACACACTCCCGAAGAAATAAATTCACACTCCACTTCTCTTTCTACCTTTTCTCTGTACATTGTGGGAGAGAAATAAAGATCTCTTTGTCAATTCAGATGTGCTGCTTTTCATGTGCCATGCTGCAGATCCCAGAGCGCTTCAGATTATGCAGAGAACAAAGGCCGGCTTGCCTACTTACCTGATTACTGAGAAATGTCCCTCTTTAGCAGTGTCTTCTAATAGTACATCAGCCGCCACCGCGACGCAATCACATTCCAGCAAGACTTCTCACAAAGGTACGAAACCCAACTCAAACTTGAGAACATAAAAACTCACCAAATGAAAACATGTGTGAATTATTGTTCTGTTAATCTCACCCACCTATCCCCAAATCGCTACAGCCTAAAGGGGCTAGCTAGAGCCGAAGCCAGGCTCCAAATGAATCCCCGAGACATTCAAATTCTGTGCATACCATTGTACCTCATCTACTTGCATGAGGATATAAACGCACTGTACATTAGTCTGCCAGGGCTACGACACCACTGAACCTACCATCTTTTGCGTGCTAATTCCATTATTTAATATTTTCCCCTCCTGTCAGGGAAGACTCACCCAATCTTTTCACCTGCCACAGTCTCCTCCAAGAGTCAAAAACCAAATTACTTCATTAGAGTTGAGAACACTAGCTCAGAGCACATCCTTCTGATGAATTTCTAAATGCCCTTGAGAAGCAAGAATGGGCGCTAGAGATGGTACCTCGTGTGTTTATTATTTTCTTGCTTTTCACTTAGGCCAGGATTCCTGTTTGTGAAACTGCTATGTCCTTATAACATATCCAAGTGAATGAGTTTTTAGAAGAAAGCATTTTGCACACATAGATTTGATGTCACCACACCGTCTAACAAATCAATGATATATCTGGCGACATTTTACCTATGCCTGGAGGATCATGGGTTCCACTGCACCCAGGACAGTCCTGGGTTTTGCCTGTTGTCCCAAAGAACTGTTAACAGTGCCCCCCCGTTTCACACGAATAAGTGTCCGGGCTTGGATGATAAATTAATTAAGCGGTTTTCTCATCATTAGCATATGGAAACAAGTACTGAGTAACCTAATTTGTGGATATCCGTGGTGAGGGTCCTTCTCAACTTTTACAGCAGCAATTCAACTTTATATTGACATGCTTTACTATACCAATTATTTCATATCCATATTTCATATTGACACTTTGACATTTTTATATCACTTTCAAGTACTTTCATTTTTTTTTTGGATCTGTACAACAAGTCATATAGTGTGAGTAGATATATTAGTATCCTCATTTACAGCTAAGACAGAGATGAATGATTTGCCTGAGACCATACATAAGGCTTCCTTATTCCTATTCTGGAAGTACTCTTTCTATTAAACCCTAATAGAAATCTATAGAATTGAGATGTGACGCTATTTGTTACACCATTCGGTTTATTATTCTAAGTTTTAACTCAAGCTTACTTTCCTAGCAAAAGGAGGCCTTGGAAACAATTCCTACAGTGTTTTGTGCACTGACAATAATTCCTCCACAAGAGGGACTGAATTTCCTGTATCTCTGGATCAAATCAAATTACAATCCAAGATTAAAACAAGATATTTTTGGGGGCCACCTGGGTGGCTCAGTCAATTGAGCGTCTGGCTCAGGTCATGATCTCGCAGTTTGCAACTTCGAGCCCTGCATAGGGTTCTGTGCTGACAGCTCAGAGCCTGGAGCCTGGTTCAGACACTGTGTCTCCCTCTCTACCTGCCCCCACACACACGTTCTCTGTCTCTCTCTTTCTCCAAAATAAACAAACATTTAAAAATATTAAAACAAGATATTTTTTTAATTTTTTTAAAGTAATCTCTACACCCAACATGGGGCTTGAAATCACGACCCAGAAATCGAGAGTTGTATGCTCTACTGACTGAGCCAGCCAGGTACCCCTAAAACAAGATATTTTTAATTATAAAGTCAATGAGGTTGGGACAGTGGAAGGAAAGGAATTTATGACAGAGTTTATAAGGCTTTTCCATTAGAATGCAAACAAGTCTTTAAAGTCTTGAAGCTCTGTCCTCTAAAGAGAAAGGGACCACAGCACAAACATTCTCCACCATGGGCATTTCCAAAAACATTATCTACCTAATAGTATTTGCTTTACGTCCATTCTAGAAGCACTGGGTCCTGGTATACCACCCAACTCTGAAGCCTGAACGACCTCTTGTCTTGATTTTCAGGACACCATGCTCCCCTGCTCTGACCTCTCTGGTCACTCCACATCCTTCTCTACCAGACCTTGAATTTCACTCCGCTGGATTCCTCAGAGGCTTGATCGGACACACTCCTCCCTTCCCACCCATCGACAAAAGCTATCAACTGGCAGCATGGGAGCCACTTACAATACATTTTTGTTCTCTTTGACCCAGGTCAATTCTTAAAATTAAGCCAACATTTAAAACGGAGACATTTTGTAGTAAAAGCCAGATCCGGACTTCAGTTGAAAATCCATGCAATAACCACATGACATTGTATGTCTGGAAAAGAGAAGGCAGTCTCAATCATTGAGTCAAATAAAATATACATCTGGCCTGCATTCTCATATGTTACCTGCCTGGCCCCTATGGGCAATGGAGCTTGCAATCTCTGTTCTATGTACCTAGTGTGGCTTCAGGGACCATCTCTCCACACACTAACGGAATCCATTTGGACATTTTCTGAAGTCCAGCTCCACACATCTGCATGTCCTGAGGTCCAGATCACATATCTGCATGTCCTCTAAAGTCCAAGCACACACCACATGGCCCCTGCAGTTAACTTTACTCACGTATGTCCTCTGTAATCCAGGGACATAGCCAGCTGCCTTCCAAAAATCTCCAACTGAACAATAAAAAACAAGAGCACCTCATATTCAGCATCTTCAAAACCACTTCCTCCCGAACCTGACCACCAGGACGGTTTATCTGAGAATACAAATAATGATTTCAAGCTGAGAATCATCTGAGAATCCTATCAGACACCTCCTTATCATTCAACCTCCACATTCAATAATCACCCAGGTTTATTGATTTGCCTTCAAAACATCTTTCCAGTGCTTCCATGTTCACTTTATCCACCTTGGACCATACCACCGTCAGTTCCATCCTAGACCATTCAGTCATTGCCTAATTGGTCTTCCCACACACATATTTACAGGCTGCCAAACCATTCCCTTGATGAAAATTTTCCACTGGTTTCTCATTGTTTTGGATACTTAATGAGGTCTTCCAAATCCTTTACCAGCTGAACCTCTACATTCTCTTAGTACCATCTTACTCAGACCCTCTCCTGTACACCTTCGCTGGCCTTCTCTTCAGTTCTCTGAACATGCAGCTGTCTTCCCTGCTGCAGTCCTCAGATAAACTCTTCTCTTGACCTGACACTAACCACCTGCCCCTCCCCATTTGACCAGGCCAGTCCTTCCCAACTGTTTCCCTATCACAGTAAGTCAGCATAATGTCTGCAGAGCATGCTGGGGGAACGGACGAGGCTATCCACTGCTAGAGATGAGCATCCTTGGGTTCTGCCTCAGCCCCCAATTTTAACTGCCCCTGAGAGCTGAAGAGAACCAGTCCTCAGCTGACCTATAACCCACCTTCAGCACTGCGCCCTGCCACACCTGTCAGGAGATATGGCCCAGATAAGTGGTTCCCAAAGTGTGGTTCCCCAACGGCAGGCAGCATCAGCATCACCTGGGAACAGGTTAGAAATGCAACTCATCAGTTCCACCGCAGATCTACTGACTGAGAAACTCTGGAGGGAAGCCCAGCCATCCGTGTTTTACAGGTGCTCTGGGTGATTCTGATTCACACCCAACTTTAAGAACCACTGGCCTAGATAGCATTGTAGATAACTCCTGTTCATCTCTCAAGTCTCTCATTTCATCAAGGAAGTCTTCTGTGACCCTCACAATAGGTCAGATCCCCCTGGTGTTTATTTCCCCTGCACAACAGGTATGCTAACTACTACCTAATTATTTGTGTAGTCATCTGGTCCGGATCTCCACGACACATGGTAATCTCTTGGACGCTAAAGACCAATTTGGTCTTATGTCCTTTGATCCACAATGCATGCAGAAATGCAGAAATAGAGCAGGGGAGACTAACAAGAACAAGGAAACACTCTCTCCTTTTGACAACCCCTCAAGGCTTTTAAAATATCGGTCTAGGCATGCTCTCCGCCTAGGCCGATGGCAGCTTAAGCCCAAAGTCTTATTTTACATTGAGTGCACAGAAAGTACAGCTCAAAGGAGCGACTCACCAAAGCTGAAATCACCAACTGAGGCTAGCGGCGGAGACACAGCAGTGTGATGTGGCTTGCTGCGTGCAAGGGAACAGAGGCTCCACCACGCCGGCCGGCCTGCATGCTATGGAAATGCACGGTCCCTTCGGTCACGTTACGTTAAGGGCCTGACACGGGGCGGGGGGGGGGGGGGGGGGGGGGGGGGGGGGGAACCCAGGGCACTTCCCGTGCCAGGCCCCATGGGCACCTTTGGGCCACCATCTTTTTCCTGCACTTCTTGCAGATACTCCTCCGGTCACAAACATGCCCACTTGATAGGGTTCCGCGGGTCATTTGGTCCCCCAACCCGCCCGGCTGCTGGGAAACCAAGAGCTAACCCGCCTTCGGCCTGCCCGCACGCTGTGAAAATGAGATCCCGTCGGGCGGTATTACAGGCCTGGTCTGGCATAGCGGGGAAGGAACTCTCGGCGCTGATAACCCGCCCATGCGATGAGGTAGTGTGAGCCCTCGCGGCCACCATCCTTCCAGCCTGCTGGTGCATCCACTGCCTTTCCGGCCACCCCATGCTCCTCATCGGCGGAACTCGACTGGAGGCCCTCTCAGCCACGAGCCGGCCCATAAGTCACCTACCTGCGGATTCTTCAGGATCCCAGCCTGCAGCGGAACTGGAAACTAAAAGGCCTTTCGCCCTCAGGCCTCTAGAGAGCTATGAAAAACTAATACCTTTTATAGTGATGGTCTTTCCAGCCCTCTGGTGTCTTACAGGACCTTCCGGTCAGCAACCTGACTCCCCGCCAGGGTTCTGCAGGTCGTTTCGGGCCCCCGGCCTCCGTCTGTACTGGGGAACCATGGGTCATACCAGCAATTCTCCTCCACGTGACTGTGCAACTGAAAGCCCTTCTGGCCACCAATTCGGCTTTGAGTGCTACCGAGCCGATGGCCCAACGTGCCATGACAACTGCTGCGTTTTGAGGAAAAACGAGCCCTTTCGACCACCGTCCTCTCAAGGTGTCCCGCGTGACCTTCCCGTCTGAAACCTGGCCTCCCATTGGGCTTCTGCCAGTCATTTTGACCCCATTGTCCTGGGAAACATAGAGCAAACCAGCCATCGGGGGACTACTAGCTCTGAAAGTGGGAGCCCTTTTGGCTGTCATATGGGCCTCACAAGCTACAGAGCTGAAAGGCCTTCTAGCCCCAGGCCACATGTTCACTGTGACAGAATCCTTTGGGCCACCATCCTTCTGCGTTGGTTGCAAGGACTCTTAGGGTCACAAACGGACCCACCCACCAGGGTTCCATTGGTCATTTGGTCCCCCAACCGGCCTGTGTGCTGGGGAACAGAGAGCTAACCGACCTTCAGTCTGCCCACGCGCTGGGAAATGAGATCCCTCTTGGACACCTTACAGGCCCGGCACAGTGTGGAGCCATCAACTTTTTCGCTAGCAACCTGCCAGTATACTGAGGGAGTGAGAGCTCTCTTGGCCACCATCTTTACATCTTGCTGGTGCATCCCGTTCCCTTCCTACTCCCCACTTGCCATCACCAGAGAACAAGACTTGAGGCCCTTCTGACCACACCCAGCCTGAAATCCCAATATTCCTAGATGCTTCAGGACGCCAGCCTGCAGTGGACAGAACAAAACACTTTCCTCCCTCAGGCTTCAGAGTGTTGTAGAAGACGAATGCCTTTTGGTGACCCTCTTTCTAGGTGTTCCAGAGGGCCTTCTGGTCACCAACTTGGCTTCCTGTGTGGGTTCTGCGGGTCGACCCTGCACACAACCTTTCTGCATGATGGGGAACCATGGGCTATTCTAGTAATTCTACTGCCCTTTTGGCCACCATACTAGCATCACATGCAGTAGAGTCGAGGGCCCTTTGTGCCTTTACACCAACTCTGTTTTGAGGCAGCAAGAGCCCTTTTGGCTACTATTCTACTCATGTGCTTAAGCAATCTTTCCATGAGAAACCTGGCCACCCACGAGGGTTCCATGCATCACTTGGTTCCATCCCACCCCCTGACATGCACACACACACACACACACGCACGCACGTGCCTGCCGTGTGCTGGGCAACAGAGGGTCATCCGGCCATCAGTCTGCCCATGTGCTGTTGGTGAGCACTTTGGCAACTGCACAGGTGTTCGGCACTGGGAAACCTAGGGCTTCTCTGGCTGTTAACCTGCCGGTGACCTATTGAGTCAACAGCTCTTTCAACCACCATCCCTACTGTGCACTGGTCACCCAGGGGCCCTTCCAGTCACTGTCTGGCCTTGTGCTGGGGCCATTGGGTCCTCTGAGTCACCAGCCTGCCCACATTCCTGGATTCCACCTGTCCAGGCGCCTACCTGCACGTGTGCTGGAGACCCAAGGATCCTTCTGGCTGTCAGCACATGTATTCTAAGGAATGAAGGTCCTTTTCAGCCATGGGAGGGCCTTCCCACCTAGCAGCCCCAAACCTACCAGCAAGATGGTGCTCAGGGGCCCCTTACCACCTGCACATGTTTTGGAATCACAGGTGAGTGGGAGCCCTTGGGGCGGGGGCCAGCCCACTTGCTGTGGAATCTCGAGCCCTATAGGGAAGCAGCTTTCCTCCTGCTGTCTCTCCCGGGGCCACCATCAGTCCCTCAGTCAGTCTTTTGTTCGGGTGATGTGGGGGAAGCTAAGGCCACCAGCCAGACCACACACTAAGGTACCAGGGGTCCTTTTGGCCATCCGACTGTATACTTTCTGAGGAACCAAGGGCTCTTACTAGTGCAAAAGCAGCCATTGACCACATGTAGAGGAATGGGCATAGCTAGACTTGGCTCACAGGAGCTAGGTATGACAATGTGTCTAAGTTCTGGTCACTGAGATATAAAAAGAAGCAATATGGGCGACCACTAACCCATGCCCCAAAAGGGAAGAGATGTGACCTCTTCTTCCCCTTCCTTCCTTCCCACTGCCTGGAATGTTGAGAGCCGTCTTGGGCCATACAGATAAAGGCAACATCCTAGGGACAGAAAAGCAACAAGATACAAGGAGACTGGGACCTTGATGATTTCCTAGAGTAGATCTACTATATCACCCCCAATTTTTTAAATATAATTTACTGTCACATTGGCTTACATACAACACCCTCCAATTTTTGTTTAAAAGAGAAATAAGCTTCCAACTTGTTCAAACCACTATTGTCACTGAGTCCCATGCACTCCAATACACATCCTAACAAATGTGCCTGATTTCACCAAACATTAAGGGGTTACTTCAATTCAACCTCTCAGCGACAAATAAAAAACAAAGTCAAGGACCCACGCCCAAGAGTGAGAGTGAGAAGTAGCACTTCTGTGTCTCACTTCTCTGCTACCATCTTCTCTTTCAGATCACCGCCACTTGCCAGCTTAAAAACTTCAATGGTGGGGGCGCGCATGAGTGGCTCAGGCAGTTGAGCATCTGACTATTGATGTTGGCTCAGGTCATGATCCCAGGGTTGTGGGATTGAGCCCCACGTCCGGGGGCACTGAACGTGGAGCCTGCTTAAGATTCTCTCCCTGTGTCCCTCTGCCCCTCTTCCCTGTGCTCTCTCTCTCTAAAAAAATGGGGGGAAAGGTAAATAAACAAACAAACAAATAAAAGCTTCAGTGGCTCCCAGGGCTTTGAAAACAGACAAGACTCACAAATGTGAGCTGCTATTCTGTCACGTGCTGCCCTCTCCAGCCTCGTTCACACCTAACTCACTTCCTTCTGGCTCCACCCACATCATCTTTCCTCCCATTTTACTTGCCGTGCTTCCCTACGTGCTGTGACCTCTGCCCGGAATGGTCTTCTGTACCCTCATCGCTGAGTTCACTCGCACCTGCTTTTCAGACCTTAGCTCAAACATCACTTCCAGACCCTGACTCCTTGATTTGGCAAAGGCCGCACTCTGGGCTCTCCTGGCATCGTGAGGCTGTCTGGCAAGGGCTGGTCATAGTTATAGTTTTCCACGTGCTTTGTGATTATTTGATTGGCCGTAAGGTGTGTGGGCATAGGGAGCTGTCTGATTTTGCTCATAATTGTATCCCGATACAGGAATTCCCAAAAAGTAGGTCAATGAATCCCTGGGACACAGGCTCCTATTGCAAAGGCAGGTAACAGGCTTCATAATGGACTTCAGTCTTGCCCTATGTCACATATGTTTAGGGTCAGCTGCACAGAATAGGAAAAAGACCATGGCTTAAATTAGATAAAAGGTGTACTTTCCTTTCATATAAAACACACGTGAAAGTAGGAGGTTCATGGCTGGAGTATAACAGCTCTATAAAGTTGCCAGTGATCCAGGTACCTTCTGGCCTGCCACTCCGCCACTCTAGGATGTGATTCGTGTCTTTATCGTTCAATCTGGCCACTAGAGCTCCAGCCATCCCATCTGCTCCAGGCAACAAATTTGACGAATGGCGTAAAGGGCCTGCCCCGTCTCTCTCTCTTTTTTTTTAAATTGTTTTCAAATGTTTTTATTTATTTTTTGAGACAGATAGAGACAGAGCATGAGCAGGGGAGGGGCAGAGAGAGAGGGAGACACAGAATCCAAAGCAGGCTCCAGGCTCCGAGCTGTCAGCACAGAGCCTGATGTGGGGCTCGAACTCACAGACTGCAAGATCATGACCTGAGCTGAAGTCAGACGCCCACCCGACTGAGCCACCCAGGTGCCCCATGCCCCCCCACCCCGCCCCGTCTCTTTTAAGGTGACTTCCTGGAAACACCACACAACATGTCCTCATCCAGAATTTACTCAGATTGGCCAGTCTTCCCTGAAGAACAAGCCAAGAGATGGGGCCTTCCAATTGCACTACAATGTGCCCAGGTACAAATCAGGATTTGGTTATTAAAGGCCAAAGAAGCACCCTAAAACTTAGTGGCTTGAAATAACAAAAACTACATAAAACTAGGGGCTTGGTCGGTGGCTCAGTCAGTTGAGCATTCGACTCTTGATCTTGATCTCAGCTCTGGTCTTGATCTCAGGGTCATGAATACGAGCCTCACATTGGGCTTGCATTGGGCACGGAGCCTACTTACAAAACACACATGAGGGCGCCTGGATGGCTCAGTGGGTTAAGCCTCTGACTCTTGATTTTGGCTCAAGTTGTGATCTCGTGGTTCGTGGGATTGAGCCCCACATCAGGCTCTGTGCTGACAGTGCGGAGCCAGCTTGGGATTCTCCCTCTCTCTCTGCCCTTTCCCTGCTGTCTCTCGCTAAGGAAAAAAAAAAAAAAAAAAGAACCATAAAACAACAATAAGCATTTAGTTATTTCTCATGGATCTGGGGGTTAAGTGGGCTCAGCTGGGCAGTTCCTCCGCCGGTCTCACCACAGTCAACGAAGATGCTGGGCGCTCAAGCCTCTCTCCCTCCCACTGTGGCCTCACAGCCTCTCCTCCCGAATGATCACTCTCCCGCGGGGGAGCCAAAAACACAGAGCAGAAGCTCAGAGCCTCACAGCTTGGGCATAGTGTCATTTCACCACCTTCCACTGGTCAAAGCAGTCACAGGGCCAAGTCCAAATCCAAGAGGAAGAGAAAGAAACTTCTCCGTGAGGGCAATGACACAGAATTTGCAGCCCTCTTCAACCCACCACTAGGAAGGTGGCTACTTGGAGGCGATTAGCAGCCTTCCTCTCGTGTCCCTTCAAGGCAAACCATCTACCAGAATAAGAGAGGACCACTGCTACATAAAATGCATGACAAGAAACACTGGCTTAGAATGTAAAGGAAAAGGGAGTAAGACTAATGGCCAGCCTCATGGTCACCCTCATGCCAGCTATTCATAAAGCCCTAGCAAACTTTTAAAACATTAACTGTGGGTAAAGTAATCTGGGTACAACATTAACAAGCAATTGAGAATATCATTCGTAGGAGAGGAAATGCAATTGCCTATTGTCTCATGAAAAAGTACTCGATCTCACTAATAATGAAAGAAATGCACATAAAACAATAATAAGCGATTAGGTTTTGTTCATCAGACTAACAAGGTTTTAGAAGATTGAAAATACCCGGTGTTATTGGTGAGAGTGTAAATTGGTGCAGCCGCTGTGGAAAGCAGTATGGAGGTTCCTCAAAACATTAAAAATAGAATTCCACTACTGGGTATTGATGCAAACAAAACGTAAACACTAACTCAAAAAGATACAGGCACCCCTATGTTTATTGCAGTATTATTTACAAGAGCCAAGATACGGAAGCAGCCCAAGCGTCCATCGAGAGATGAATGAGTAAAGTTGTGGTACGCACACAATGGAATATACTCAGCCATAACAAAAAAGATGAGATCTTGCCATTTGGAATAATATGGATAGACCAAGAGTGTATTGTGCCAAGTGAAATAAGTCAGACTGAGAAAGACAGACGCCATTCGATTCCACTCCTATGTCAAATCTAAAAACAAAACAGAACTCAACTAATGAATAAACAAGCAAAAAGCAGAATTGGACCTGGAAATACAGAGAACAAACTGATGGTGGCCGGAAGGGAGGGGGGTGGAGGTGGGGCAAAATGGATGAAGGTGAGTGGGAGATACTGGCTTCCAGTTGCGGAATAAGTAAGTCACAGGGATGAAAGGTAGGAGGTAAGGGATACAATCAGTGGCATCCTAACGGCGATGTGTCAGGACAGTTGGTGGCTGTGCTTGTGATGAGCAGAGCATAACCTAGAGACTTGTTGAATCACTGTGTTGTACACCTGAAACTAATGTGACACTGTGTCAACTATACTCAAAAAATGTCTTAAGGAAGGAAAGAAAATGTCCAGTGTTCTCACTGTTGTTTGTAGGAGTATAAAGCGGAATGATCTTTTTAAAGATTTCATCTTGAAGTGATCTCTACACCCAACATGGGGCTTGGACTCACAACCCTGAGATCCAGAGTCACATGCTCCACTGACTAAGCCAGCCAGGCGCCTCCTGAACGATCTTTTTAAGAGGCATTTTGTCAATATCTATGAGGTTGAAACTGTACATACCTTTTGTTTTTTTTCAAAGTTTACTTACTTACTTTGAGAGAGAAAGAGCACGTGTGAGTGGGGGAGGGACAGAGAGAGAGAGGAAGAGGGAGACAGAGAGAATCCCAAGCAGGCGCCACACTGTCAGTGTGTAGCCCGAGGCGGGGCTCGATGTGGGGCTTGAACTCACCAACTGTGATCGCTTCTCGGCCTTTTGGCTAAGATCAAGTGTTGAACTCACCAACTGTGAGATCATGACCGGAGCCAAAATCAAGAGTCAGACGCTTAACCACTGAGCCACCCAGGCACTCCTAAATTGTACATACCTTTTAATGGGGGCAATTCCAGTCCCAAGTCTGTATTCCATAATCGTATGAGTATTCAAAAATGTGCATACAGTAATGTGCATTTTAGTACTCATACATCACATGAAGTAAGCCAACTTTTACTTAGCATTTATAGTGTGCCTGCAGGTCCTTCTCTAATTCCCCCCTTTCAGGTGAGGAAACTGAGTCTTGTGTGTGTGTGTGTGTGTGTGTGTGTGTGTGTGTTCATAATTTAAATTTTTTTAAGTTTTTAATTTTAACTCCAGTATGGTTAACATACAGTATAATATCAGTTTCAGGTGTACAATATAGTGATTCAACACTTCCATACAACACCCAGGGCTCATCAGGACTAGTGCTCTCCTTAATCAGCATCACCTGTTTCATCCATCCCCCACCCCACCCCCCCACCCCCGCACCGCCCCTCCCCTCTGGCAACAACCATCAGTTTGCTGTCTGTAGGTAAGAATCTGTTTCTTGGTTTGTCTTCCCCTTTTTTCCTTTGTTCATTTGTTTTGTTTGTTAAATTCCACATGAGTGAAATCATATGGTATTTATCTTTCTCTGACTGGCTTATTTTGCTTAACATTATGCTCTCTAGATCCATCCATGTTGTTGCAAATGGCAAGATTTCATTCTATTTATGGCTAAATAATATTCCATTTTATATATATATATATATATATATATATATATATCTCACATCTTCTTTACCCATTCATCTATGGATGGACACTTGGGCTGCTTCCCTAATTTGGCTGTTGTAAATAGCGCTGCAATAAACCTCAGAGTGCACATATCCTTTCAAATTAGTGTTTTTGTATTCTTTAGGTAAATACCTAGGAGTGAAATTACTGGATCAAAGGGGAGGTCTATTTTTAACTTCCTGGGGAATACTCCATACTGTTCTCCACAGTGGCTGCACCAGTTCGCGTTCCCACCAACAAGGCCCAAGAATTCCTTTTTCTCCACATTCTGGCCAACGCTTGTTTCTTGTCTTTTTGACTTTAGCCATTCTGAATGGCTATTAGGTGCTATCTCGAGGAAACTGAGTTTTAAGAGGTTCATTTCATTGCCCAAGGCCAAACAGCCAGGAAGTAGTAGAAGGAATGGAATCCAAGCCAGGCCTCACTGATTCCAGAGCGTAAGGTCTTAGACACTACCTTCTGCCACAGATGTCTTCCAAAGCCTTCCCCAGTGTGGCTTGATATGCCCTGTTTTAGGATTACCTTTCTTTCCCATTTATCTTTGCCATCTTAATGGTATTTCAAGGCACTCCCAAGGTCAAGAGATAGAACTGTTGGGTCGAGGGCGGCACGTTACCCAGTGTGGAGTTAGAAGAACTAAACTCAAGTACACAGTTATTTAAATTAACAAACTGGGGTGGGGGCAGCTATAATACCTAATATTGGCAAGATTACACTAAAACTGGTACATTCATATCTTGCTAGTGGTGGTGTAAATTGATTCAATCAGTTAGAGAAATTTTTGGCACTATTTCAAAACCCACATTAAAATGTTCACGTTCTTTATCCATGAATGCCATTCTTAGGAAAGTAGTTAAGGGAAAGAACGCAAAAGAGTAAGTTAGGTGCACAGAGGTTCTCATTCTACTGTTATTCATCACAGCAAAGACACCTAAACTAACCGGAATGTCCAATATGGGGGCGTGATTCAACGATGATTAAGGCTTTGCGTTTGACAAGAACCACAGCTGTTCACCTTTTATCTCAGAATCCTGTGGCTCTTCAAGCCCCCATCCTCACACTGCCCCGGGTGCTTGTGTTAAATAAAACAACAAGAGCAATCAGGAAGGCACATTTTAGCTCTGCAGAACCAGAATGAAGTCAGCCCAATGTTTTCTTCACATTAAAAAAAACTGAGAACGAGCTCCACCTGCCCTCTTTTCGCTCTGCATAAGTCCCCACTCTTTAGCACATTTGCTGTTTACGGTTGCAACTCCTTCACAGTTTTCTCGTCATTTCCAAAATGTTTTCTTCTCTGAAGTTGTGCATAAGCTGATGGCATTCAGGATGCCCGCCAGGACTCTGACAGGCACTGGGGCCTCCCTCTCGCCCGCACCAGCATGACAGAGGCCAAATCACAGCTCTGCTAACCGCAAAGCCCTGCCGAGAGATGACCTATAATTATAAGAAATACTTCAAATAGTGATTATTTTCATTGATGTCAAGCTGCATTTCTACAATGAGCTGTGTTCCGAGAGAGCATTCTTTCCTGGCCAGGGCCCAGCTGAAGCCGCTTACAAACTGTATGCGCGGAGTCGAATCCATTCTCAAACTTTTCTGTGAAGGGCCCATGAGAAGCTGTTTGGAAACACTGAACACTGCAGGGGGCCGCCAGTTTTGAGGAGGGTGTGAGGTAGAACAATGATCGTCATGATTGAACAATTATGGTATCAGAACAATACCCCGAATGCTTTTGAGAGTTAAAACGTTCCCTGCCTAATGGCCACATGTTCCATATAATTATTTTCTTTGGTTATTGCAATTTTTAAATTGTCTTTCATTATAAATTGTGTTTACAATATAGGTGACCTCCTTTTTCTCCATGTTCTCTTACTTCCGGGTAGTGATGATATGCGTGTCTGAATATGGTATACATCTTGATCTTGGATATTATCTCTTTTTGCCCCCTTAATTTTATCTTCAAGATTGTTAAAAAGTCACCTTGTTTTCCACAAGAACTCGTTTTTTTTTAAATGTTTTTAATGTTTATTTATTTGTGTGTGTGAGAGAGAGAGAGAGAGAGAGAGAGCACAAGTAGGGGAGGGGGAGAGAGAGAGAGAGACGCAGAATCCAAAGCAGGCTCTAGGCTCTGAGCTGTCAGCACAGAGCCCACGCGAGGCTCCAACTCCCGAACTGCGAGATCGTGACCTGAGCCGAAGTCAGACTCTTGACGGAGCCACCCAGGCACCCCCACAAAAACTCTTTTTTATAGAAGTAGAAAGGGGGTGGATTCCCAAGTCCCAAACTGTAGCATCCCGCCTGTCACTAGCTAGCTGTGACTGTGGACAAGTCAGTTAATTTCTCTCCGACCCTCAAGTTACTCATCTGCAAAATGGACAAGATTTACAGAGGGAAGGGCTGCTGACTTGCGTCAGATCGCCTGGGTTCACATCCTCGCTCCAGTTCTGTGTCTCTGGGCAAACTAATCCTTCCCGTGCCTAGGGTGGTCGACCACCCCAGTTTGTCCAGGATTGAGGGACTGGCTAGGACATAGGACTTTCTGTGTGAAAACCAGGCAAACCTCCGTAAAACCGGGACCATCTGGTCACACGTTCCATGCCTCAGTTTCCTCATCTGTAAAAGAGAGATTACGACAGAACCTTCCTCATCGGGTTGTCAGGAAAACAGTCGGTCCATGTGAAAAGCACTTAGGATGATGGCTGACACACACAGTCAATATTCAGGATTGTCCTCTCCAAGGTGTCTTCCACCTTCTCTATTCCACCCCCCTCATTTACTGTGTCACCATCTCCCTTTCTCCTCTCTTCTGTTTAATAGCTGAAAGTCTTAACTATGAGCATAGTTAGTATTAAACCCGACATGCTGTGAAATCCTTTGTTTCACTTACCACTACAGACAAGACCAATGATGCCTTCAAAATGTTTTTAAGCAATTTAATATAGCTCTCATTGGAATGTCACAATTTTCAAAGTTATAGTTCAATCTCCCTTTAGTGTAGTGCATTAAAAAGGTTACTCTGATGTCGTTTCTTTTACATAAATAACATCAAAATGCTCCCGCCCCAAAGCTGATGAAGATATGAGGAGGGTTAGCAGAAGCAGGCGGGAGCTGGTCCACGAGGAGATCAAGGGGCAGCCGTCTCCTGGGCCACTTTCCCTCCCCTCTTCCACAAAACATTCTGGCTGAGATCCTTTTGCGTTCTACGCTGGGGGAGCCAGGCCTGGTTGATGGGGTGCTTGGAAGGTAGGGGAACTTGTTGAAGGGGTGCCTGAGAACGAAGGATGCCCATGAGCCTCTGCGAACGAGGCCCATCCCGGAGGAAAACAGGCGCTCACCAGACGCCCGCTGCAGAGAGGCCCTCGCGGGGAAAGAAGAGTCCTGGAACAAGTCTCAGCCTCTTCCCTCCCCATCCTGTGATGCCTAATACCTAAGTGGGCCATATTTTTGGAGGAGATAAAGGGAAGTGGGTGAAAGAAACGACAGGCATTTTCTTTGATGAGCGGTCCCTTTTGCAGTTGGCGGAAAGCTGAAAAGCCCTTTCTGGATATTTTTGCCTGGGGCCCTAGAATTCCAATCAGTCATTCTTTGTTTACAACCCTCTGTGTGGGGTACACACCACCCTACTCCCCCAACCAGGCCTGGATAGGAAAGAAAGAGAGAAAGCAAGTTGGGCTGGGAATTGATTCTCCTGGGTGGAAGACTGTCTACAACTGCATTTTCTATTTGTACTATTTAAAAGATAGTGTTGGTGGTCTCTTCCCTTCTCACAAAAGGGAAATTTTACACCTGTTAGATTATAGTCTTGGAGCTATTAGAGAGAACATACAGTGACAGATAACACCAACTCTCTATTATCCATGAAAAGAAATAAGTACAAATCACTCCTAGGTCTCAAATTCACTTGAACTGTGGGTTTCAATCTTTGCAGCCTTTTTGGGATTCTCTGAGCAGAATACATTGGTTTTAATTTCTTCTTCGTCTTTTGCGAGCGTTAAGTTGGGCGAATCATAAACAATGAAATGGCCGCAATAGCAGTAACAGGGGAATTGAGGAAAGAAAATGAGGCCCAGATTAAAAAAAAGGGGGGGGGGAGGGGAGAGGGGGGAGGGAGGTGAGATCAATCAGCCCCCACCCTCACGAGAATGAAAAATCAATTGCCATTTGCTCAAATCAAATATCCTGTATCTGCCCACAGCCATCATGCAGTTCTCGGGACAGAAAGGCTATACTAAGCTGCTCTCGGGTGCCAGAAAATGTGCTAAGACCGCAAAGTCTAAAGTGCGGGAAAGAATGTGATGTTCAGAGGGAAGAATGTGATGTTCAGAGGCATGCAACACAACATTTCAGGCGATTGTGAGAAATCTGCGATTTCCCACTCAAAAAAAATCTGAGATCAGCTCATTGGATCCCCAAAGAAAAACTGCCAAGGCTCCCTTTCGGTGTGCATTTGCTACTGGGCAGATTGTTTTGCTCTTGTCCCCCATTTCCTGCCCCGACTCTCCGCTCGCATCCACCACCGCTGACGTTTTCGAGGGCCGGGCGGTGTCGGGGACCCGAGGTCCCGGCGCCTCTCCCCGCAGGCCACCCCCCGCCCGCGCCCTCTCGTGGGCGCCCTTCCCGCTCCGGGCGCTGACCGCCCGCACCGCCCCCCCCCCCCCCCCCGTCAATTGTCAGCGCCATGGGGCTCAGCTCCCCCGGTCCCCGAGAGCCCGGAGGCGACACGACGTGGGGGCGCCTCCTTCCCGACGGGGGAACCGAGACCGCCCTGGCCGAGCGGTGCCGGAGGGCGCCTGAACGCAAAGTCCCGGCCGGTGAACCCGGCCTCCGCCGCCCCTAGAGGCCCCTAGGCCGGGAGGGTCCCAGCTCTCTGCCCCACCATCGCCCTCCTCGCGGCTGGGGAGCCGCCCTTTTCCCCCCAAAGATGCTGAGTGTCCCCGAAACGGATCCCGGGTGGGCTGGCAAGTCCGGGGGCAGAAGGGGGACCGTTGGGGGAGGACGCGACTGCCCCAGATTTGGAGGAGACGCCTGTCAACGCGTGGAATGCAAGCCCTTTTGCGCAGTTATTTTTATTCCGGGGGCCTTTCTTCCTCGTCCTCGTCCTCGTCCTCGTCCTCCTCCTCTATTTTTTTCCCCCTTCTGTTCAGCTATTTGTGTTTTCTGATCGGGTAAGTGATTTGCGGCAGGAAATTAGATAGCTTTATTCCAGAGGCAGTGTGGTCCTAATGGTATCTATTGCAGAGAGCCGGCTCTGTCTTACTCGCGGGCTTTTCTTTCTTTCTTTCTCTTTCTTTCTTTCTTTCTTTCTTTCTTTCTTTCTTTCTTTCTTGCAGGTTATTTTGTGACGAAGGGAACAGAACGCTGCTCGGCCTTGGCATCTTCCCTCCTCCCTTCAACACAATGCAACTCTTAATTAAACACGGGGACACCCGCGCCTCCCTTCCCATAGGACCCCTTCCATCTGCTCCCCCCACTCCGAAATACCAGCCTTTTCTAGGCAGGGAAAACCTGGTGTTGAACTTCCCAATTAGCGAGACACAACGCAAAAAAAAGAGACTGCAAAGAGCCGTTATCACTCCTATTTTTGGACCCTCCTTTCTAGGCCTTACCCATTAAATGTTTTGGTGGCCTTAACATGACTTTAAAATCCTGCAGGGCTGAGGACGTATGTATGTAGACACTCCACATCTTGAGAAGCTCGATTTGTGTTTTTCTGATTGATGGGTGAGGTTTAACACACTAGTGCAAAAGAAATACCAAGTTATGGATTGATTAGAATAATTTTTCATCTTTGTAAAGTCTTCATTAGTAACTTTTCACCAGAGGTTCTAAGAGCTTCAAGAAAACTCAACATTTTCAGATTGATCCAAAGGGGATGGACATGAACCCTGCATTTCTCTTTTCTGCATTTCTGGCCAGACCAAGTGAGAGTAGGTGATTTGGGAGTAGTGGAGAGTGGTGGAATCTGGGGTTGAGGATCTCCCTATGCAGATGCTGCCGGAGGGAAGTGGTGCCTGGGGAAGGGGAGCAGGGCGGTGGTCAGATTCCCTGAGAGTCAGAAAATAGGGGGCCGTCAAGTCACCGGTGTGACGAGTCAGAAGGTGGAGGAATCATGAAGACAGAAGGGAGGGTGATAATCACTGAGGCAAAAACTGGAGAATCCTATAATCCGAAGGTGGAGTATTCTAGAGTCAGAAGGTGGGAGGGGGTCGCAGAGCCAGAATGTGGCGTTACAGAAATATTAGAGTAGCTACCTTCAGATGACCCCTTACCAGGGACTGAGGAACCTGAGGGCACAGGCGGCCAAGACCCCATGGACACCCCAGCGGGCAGATTCAGATCTCAGGCTGGTGTTGCAGCCTCCGCATGCTTGCCTTCCCCCCACCCCCAATCATTCCACTTCTCGGGCCAGTGTTTCCTGAGGTTCGCCAGCAAGAATCCACCCAGCAATTATCTCCCCTCTCGCGCGCATGGGGGGACATTAACCACGAACGCGCTGGAGAAGAAAGGTACAGATGGGTCTTTTATTGCACACTTGGAAATGTTTCCAAGGCTTTTGTTTTCTTCCCCCATTCATTCCTGCCGTATCACTAGGATCTGCCAACTTCAGTGCCCAGAGGCTGCGGCTGAAGGGCCCGGCCCACCCGGAGACCCCGCTAGGGGGCGCGCTCTGGCCGTGGCGCCGAGCCGAGCCGAGCCCAACAGGGGGCTCCCCTGAGAGTACGCCGACTGCCGGGGTCGGCTGGGCCTCCGGACTGACGCCGGCATTGGGTCCCTCGCTGCTCCTTTACGTGAACTCCCACCCATGCCCTCCGCTCACCCGCCCCCCACGTCCGGGGACGCCAGGAACAGCTACAGAGTAACGCTGGCTGCACCCGGGACGCCTCGACCCTGGACGCACTCAGGGTCCCGCAGTCCGGCGGCATTGGAGAGGAGAAACCTGATGGTGATGATTACAGGGCGCCGAGAAGTTTCCCTCTCTGGTCTGGAAACCTGGGGAATGGTGCGGCAGGAGATGGGAGGGGCTCCCGCCGAGGGACTCAGGGTGAGAGCCCCACCGCTTGCTTCTCGCCGGTGGGAAGGGGGGGACCTCCCGCTCCTCTGCTCACCCCCAGCCACCCCCGCCTTCCGAGGGCAGATGTGAGCCTGCGACCATCTCGCCTGGCTTTGTGCTTAGAGCAAGGCTGAAAAATGCCTCGGTTGGCCGCCTGGGTGGATGATTGGGATGGGGGTGGGTCTGTTTTCTCTCTAGTTCTCCCTCCCCACCCCCATCCTTGCCTGCTGATGGGTAACCAAAAGTGGCGAGGTTTGCAAATAAGGGGAGCTGTCCTAACGCAGTGATCACACCCACACGTCGGTACCTTAGAGCTTGGCCATGGTTTTCGGGGCGCTTCCAAAAGCACTGCTTCCCCACAAACCTCTCACAGCTGAGCCCTGTTGGTGGAACCCAGGGTTCAGGCGGACGACAGGGCGCGTAGAAGGGGGGGGGGGATCAGCAAACACCAAGGAGTCTTCCTTGGAAATCCAAGTTACCAGTGCCTTTGGACCTTTCCGCAGGCTGATTCTTTGAAAACACATCAACAAACAAACACCGTCCACAGACAGATCCCAGCAGCCTTGGGGAGAACTGAGGCAGGGGTAGGGAGTGGAGGGCAAGCAGGGGGCAGAGAAGGCGAGGACCAAGAGCTAGGCAAGCGGATTATGTTGTATTTTCCGCCTATTACCAGACTTCCAGAAGGAGAGACCTCGATTTGTATATAAAATGCATACCCTGAAATGGATAAGACTCTGAAGGCAGCATTTGAGGAGGTTAACCTTAACTGGTTGGAGTTAAGGGGGGGTGGGGGGGAGGCAAATATTTCTGTTTATGCCCTCCGGCTCTTCCCAGCACCGGCTGTCAATCCCGACGCTTGTTATCCTCACAAGGCTTCAGTTTGTTTGCCTGATCTCAGCAAGGTTTTCTTCCACAAGTAGAACTATAATTGCTATAATTCTACTGTATCATTTGGATCATTGCAGTATTGTTGTTTTCTCTCCCTCTTTCTCTCCTCCTAACACTGCAATAACGCGCTCCAGTGTTAAATTAGCAGGTTGCGGAAGACCATAAATGAATGAAAGTTTGTTAAAAAAAATTAAATAAATAAAACAGCAAAATGACTTGGCAAAGGGGATATCACATCACAGAGAATCCTCGAGTGTAATCAGGACTTATTGTCTTCCCTTCCAACGGCTTCCAAATTGGTCGCCAGAGTCCAACGAAGTTTATTTCTATTGTTTAAATATATGTTTTGAAGAGGTTGAGCATAATTTAAGGGGACCTGAGTGTCCGGTGGGGCTGAAAGCCCATCACTGCTTTATTTATCTATGCATATATTGCACAGTAAATTAAAACATCTGAAATGAGAAGTGTGCAAGGTTAACTCTCCTGCAAACATTCTCCCCCTGGATAATGACATCAAACTGCCACCCCCTTAGCCTGCATTTCTTGCAAATATAATTTTGAAACTGCAGTGTAGAATTAGTTCTCACCACGGAAAAGAAAGGAGTTTCTTCCATCTGCCTCTTCTAGGTAATTATTATTTCCAGTCCTGGGGACAAGCCTCGTCTTTCACCATAAACAACAGTTTTAAACACTTCTGACCCTCACTTCTGACCATAACTGTCATTTTTATTTTAGTGATTGATTTTAAAGGCAAATGAACTGCAAACTATTGTTTTCTAGGCAGCCCGGGGCGGGGGTGGGGGGGGTGGGGGGGTGGGGGGCGGTGACCAACAGTTACAGACCTCAAATACAAGAGGAACCAGGAGTTGTGAATTTCAAAGTACAAATGTGAAAAATGTTGCCAGTAAAATGAAATTACTTTGATTCGTGGGTAAAAGAGAGATGACAGTAAATATGAAATTGGCTAAACTAAAAGTTTTTATACACATCCTATAGCCCAATTCTTACACGTTTACCTACTCAACAAATCAGCTAAATTCTTCCTAGATATGAGAAGTATCATTTTTGTTTTCTAAAATAACAAATAGGAAGGGCGCCTGGCTGGTTCGGTTGGTGGATCATGAGACTCTTGATCTCAGAGTTGTGAGTTCAAGCCCCATGTTGGGTGTAAAGCTTATCTAAAAAAAATAAAATAAAATAACAAATAGGATAACATGTACACCTTAAACCCATATTCTCGTTAGACACTCTGGGGATGACAGCAGATTCTGTCTTCCAGGGGGTATGCTAGAAAAGTTTTCTGTTGTTGTTGTTGTTTAATTTAATCTTTTGGGAATAGCAAGAGTCAATTGTAGATTTTGAAGTTGGTATTGAATTGTGACAAAGATTATCTCAGGGCTGCTGGGTGTAAAGTGAACTGGGTCAGGCCCTTCTCCCCAAAGTGAATGGATGTGCCTTCCCAATAGCGTCCTCACTGGGGAAGATTGATTAGAAATACCAAAAATAAACAAAATAAAATAACAAATCTAGTGTTTTCAAACAGGTTTCCCAAACAAACACATTATATTCTATTAATAGAATTAAATTCCAGGGGTCATTAAGTCAGAATCAGAAAGTCTATGTTAACCTCCCCTTTTACAGTGGATGATTAAAATTAGAATACACCCCAGCAGAAAGTCCGACTTCTTTTTTAAAAAAAGGAGAACAGCTGCAGAAGGGGGAGGAGAGAGACGGAAGCAAAGAAATCTTCCACCGAGAGAGTTGAAACACTGTTAGGCTCTCAGAAATGATTTGTACATTTGTGTCTCTTTTTGTTTAACACGATCTTTTTTGCACTCATTTTCAGCCCACTCCTTGCGTGTGCGGAGCCGACTCTGAAGTCACGGAGCCACCCAGCAGCCGGGTCTTGTGGATTTCCGACGCAGGGCCCTCCCGTGAGGGAAAAGTGCCTCTGTTTCTCCCAGCGACCAGCCGCTGGGACGCCCGCGAGGGTCCGCGGCTGGAGGCTTGGAGGAAACCGACGCGTCTTTACAGCTGCGTCCAGACCCGCTTCCCAGGAGTGGGCTCTCGCGGCTGGGGAGGGAATTGGCGGCCGAATGTTAATCGAAAGCTGAATGGGACGGTATCAAAACGCCGAACTGTTGATGAGGATGGAAAAAGGAGGAATGCAGGAAAGGCAGAATATCCCAGGTGCCTTGGACCAGCAGGCAGGGCTTAAAAGAAAATCAAATGTCAGAGATAGCTCAGGGACTCCTCCGTTCCCGGGTCCGAACATCCAAGTGTCAGAAAAACTGGTGAGAATCAGGCTAAAAGACAGAAAGAGAGAAGGACACAGAGAGACATATTTTTCCTCTTGCCTTTAATAGTAGTAGTAATATCAGCATTAGTATTAACAATATTAATATACCCATTCCCAACCCTTCATCCTCCTCAAGTCGTATCCTGAATGCTCCAGCCAAGCCAGCTCAATCTGTCGGCCGCCCACCCACCCGCATCCAAGAGTTATGCAGATGTTTATGGCTGGAAAAAAAATCCCAGTTATGCATTCTTGTATTTTTAAATACTGACTGTAAGTGATTCAAGTATAATCCTTTGTAAAACGCTTTTCTCTTTGACATATTGAAGGGGGTTGAGAGAGGAAAACCCGGCGTGGATTCCCCCTCGCCGGTCCCTGTCCCACCCACCACCCTTGCCCCCACCCTGCCAGCGTCGGGGCCCCTGGCAGTCCCTTGAGCCCAGCACCCAGAAAAAGTGGGCGTTCGTGCCAAACCCTCGCACTGGCTTGGCCCAACTTCAGTCACAATTGGTCTCGATTCTCAGTGCTGGACGCACAGTAAGTTGTTTGGGAAGAAACGCGTTCGTTCAATCATAGGCTCACTCTCTTACCTTTGCTAATGGGAGCCGGGCCCTAAGAATTCAGAAATGTAGGCGCTCAGACTTGGTAGCAGCCGAACCTGGGTCTTTCCCACCCTGGAGCACTCAGGGTCCCCACAGTTCCGCTCCTTGCATGAGATTTGGGAGCGTCCGACCTCGGGGTGACAGCCTAACTAGTGGAAGAGAACTTGCGGAAAGAAGAGAGAAGCGAGTCTGGGGAGAAGAGGGAGACTCCCAGACCCCGCAGTCGACACTCGCCTGTCCCTTTTTGCCCTGTAACTGCTCTAGTGAAGGCCGCGCTCCACTGGCCGAGCTTTGTCTTGAAGCGGACTTTTCCCAGAGTTAAAGACGGAGGTAAGAGAAGTCGGGGGACGCTGCAAACCAGAGAGCAGCCTCCCGGCTCAGGGTGAAGACTAACTGCTCAAGGCGTTGGGCCACAAGACAAAAGTGAGCGCTCAAACAGCGGTTGTTTGCTGGCGGCCATCCCCCTGACACCTCGGAGGCTCGTCCGGCCTAAAGAGGACGGCGACTGGGCGCCACTGAGGTCGAGGCGCTGTCCTGCGACCGCAAACATGGCTTTGAAAAGTACCAAGTCAGTCTGAACGCGAGCCTCCAGGCCTCGCCTCCAGGAAGCAAGGTCCCCTGGTTGGTGGAAGGGGCGCACGGCGCCCAAGGGGCACCCACAGGCCTGACATCAGAATAAGCTAGAGCTTCGGGCCAGTCTTGAAGGGCTAAAGGGGAAGCTGCGGGACGAAGATGGTAAGTTAGAAAGTTGTTAGTTAAAAACAAAAAAAGAAAAAAATGGTTTGGGTGACAGCTTGCTGTCCCCTCATCCTCCGCACCGCCCCCCCCAACCCCTCGCCGGCCTTTCCGGACTCCAGTCCAGGCTTTGCGCTGAGCCCGCAGCCCGGTGCAGCCCGGCCTCTGGCGAGAGCCAATCACAGTGCGCCTCTCAGCACGTGGAGGAGAGAGACTCCAGAGCTCCGCGCTCGCTGCTCACTACACTTGTTACTGCCTGTCCGGAGCGCGGAGAGGGCGAGCTCCGGCCGCGGGCAGGGCGGGAGGCAACAGCCGGCAACCGAGGGAGACAGAGAGGCGCAGAGACCGCAGTAATATCCACTATAACCAGCCATCTAACCCCACCCCCCAACACACACCCATTATCCCACCCTTCAGGAGAGGCAGCCAGCGGCCCCGCTCTCTGCGCCCAGGGAAAAAGCCCCAGCCATGAGCAATCAGTACCAGGAGGAGGGCTGCTCGGAGAGGCCCGAGTGCAAAAGTAAATCTCCAACTTTGCTCTCCTCCTACTGCATCGACAGCATCCTGGGCCGAAGGAGCCCTTGCAAAATGCGGCTGCTGGGAGCCGCGCAGAGCTTGCCCGCCCCACTGGCCAGCCGCGCCGACCAGGAAAAGGCCGTGCAAGGTAAGGTTGCGCTCACCAGGCACCTACAAAGAGCGCTGGGCACTGGTTTGGATGTTTGATGTTCGGGGGCCAGGGGCCTGGGGTTGTCAAGGTGGACATGGAGGAAAGAGAGAGAACAACTCTGAGGCCTGGTGTCTCAAAGAGCGGCAAACATCTCGCCAGGGGCTGCCTCTTCCTCTTTGCTTCCAGAAACAGAGGCCAAGCATCGCTTTGGAGGGGGTGGGGGCTTAAATTCTCGGTATTGAGGTCGTTTAAATACCCGCTTTGGTGGCCTTGGGAGTGCTCTGAAGAGGGGCGACAGGTCAGAAACAGCAGGTGCCTGGTGGACCCTTGTAACAACTTGAAGACAAGAACCCCTAAAGCTGTGAATAGGGGTCTCCAGACAGACTGAGCCTTGGTCTTTCCTCCCTGGAGGATTTCTTTATATGCGGTGTTCTCCCCACCCCTCCCCCCGCCCTTTCTTTCTTTTTTTAATTGTAGATTACTTGTGACCTTTTAAACCCAAGCTTCGCAGAAAACATCTCCCTGGGATTACCCAAATGCTCCTTATTGTATTTGAAATGTATGAAATGTGAGGCTTCTGGGTACTATTTTTTCTCTGCTGTGTTATTTTTAAAAATAGAGTTGAAATATTTAAAAGGTTTTATTTTTTTTAAATTAAAAATTCCAAAAGAACCGTCGTTTTGCCCTGAACCTGTTACGCTCAAGTTTCGCCTTGAGCTGACTGCAGAGGTATCACAGGGAAAGAAGTGTTGATTTCTTTCAAAATCCCAAATCCAGCGGTCCAGCCGCAGCGCCACTTGGAAGACAGGAGCAGATGGCAGAGAAGGGGCCGTTTAAAATAAAACTGACTTTTTCCTTTTCTTTTTTTAGCCTGCAGTGGCACCTATGCCAGGCGCTTCCTCGAAGGGAAAGAGCGGCCTGTGCCTGTTGTACCCCCCTTATGCCCCCTCCCAGGCCTTTCGGAGCCAATTTTCTCCAGGACGATTTTTCTTTGCCTTTCTGTGCCAGGAGCCGTCGCCCCCTCCAGCTGCGGGCGGTTGGGGCACGGCCCGCGCTCAGGGCCACTGGGCCGCTTCCTCAGCCCCCCCAGGGGTCGCTCACAGGGCAGCGCCCCTCTCGCCAGCCTGGGCCTGCGTGGCAGAGCAGCGGCAGAGGTCGTGCGCAGAGTTTTCAGAGTGGTAGTGATTTTTTTTCCCCAAGTTGTTGAATGTTTTCAGGTTCTCCCATGCCCCGAAATGAGGAGGGCAAAAAAGTGAGAGAGAGAGCAAAGGGAAAGAAAAAAGAAATGAAGAAAGGACGAGGAGAGAGAGAGCGCGGAAAGCGCACAAAAAGGCAGGAAGGGGGAGAAGAGAAAGATGAGGAAAGAAAGGGGGGACGGTAGAGAAAGAAAAAGAGAAGGAAAGTAAAAACGAAAGGAAGAGAAAGAGGGAGAGAAAGAGGTAAAAGGAAGGAAGAAAGGAAATAAAGGGAAGAGTGGGAGAGGGCAAGGAGAGAGGCGAGGGGCGGAGGAGGACCGAAGAAAAAAAGAGAAAGAAACAAGAGAAAGAGAGAAAAAGAAAACGCAAGAAAAGTGGGAAAGAGAAGGGGGTCCAAGTCCGGTTGCACGCGGGAGGGGCGCCGGGGCCTAGGCGCCGAGAGAGCAGTGGCGGGCCGGCCTCGGGCGGCGGCTCTGACGGGGACGCCCGGCTGACCAGCGCGCTGACCGCTCTCCCTTGCCCGCAGGCTCCCCCAAGGGCAGCGGCGCCCCGTTCGAGGCTGAGCTGCACCTGCCGCCCAAGCTGCGGCGCCTGTACGGCCCTGGCGGGGGCCGCCTCCTCCAGGGCGCCGCGGCGGCGGCGGCGGCTGCGGCGGCGGCGGCCGCGGCGGCGGCCACGGCCACCGCGGGTCCGCGCGGGGAGGCCCCTCCGCCGCCGCCGCCAAACGCGCGGCCCGGGGAGCGGCCGGACGGCGCGGGGGCCGCCGCGGCCGCCGCGGCCGCCGCCGCCGCGGCCTGGGACACGCTCAAGATCAGTCAGGCACCGCAGGTGAGCATCAGCCGCAGCAAGTCGTACCGCGAGAACGGGGCGCCCTTCGTGCCGCCGCCGCCCGCGCTGGACGAGCTGGGTGGCCCGGGGGGCGCCGCGCACCCGGACGAGCGCCTCGGCGCGGCCAGCGGCCCCGGTGGCGCCCCGGCGGCGGGTGGCGGTACGGGCGCCGAGGACGACGAGGAGGAGCTGCTGGAGGATGAAGAGGACGAGGACGAGGAAGAGGAGCTGCTGGAGGACGACGAGGAGGAGCTGCTGGAGGACGACGCCCGCGCGCTGCTCAAGGAGCCCCGGCGCTGTGCCGTGGCCGCCACTGGCGCGGTAGCCGCCGCCGCCGCCGCCGCCGTGGCCACCGAGGGCGGGGAGCTATCGCCCAAGGAGGAGCTGCTGCTGCACCCAGAGGACGCTGAGGGCAAGGACGGCGAGGACAGCGTGTGCCTGTCAGCGGGCAGCGATTCGGAGGAGGGGCTGCTGAAGCGCAAACAGCGGCGCTACCGCACCACGTTCACCAGCTACCAGCTGGAGGAACTGGAGCGGGCCTTCCAGAAGACGCACTATCCAGACGTCTTCACCAGGTACGCGAGGGGGGCGGTCGCGGCTTTCGCGGCGGTAGCTAGTGGAGAGCTCACGCGGGCCCCAGGGAGGGAAGGCGGGTGGGCAGGGGCCCCGGGTTCGAGGCAGGGGCTTGGCTCCTGGACTCTACCCAGGTGTGCCCTCCCAGTGCACCCACCCCTGCTCACCAAAAACTACCCACACCCAACCCCACCCCTACTCCGGGCTTTAAAGTTTGGACTGGGATGATTTCTTTCCTTCCCAAAGTCTCTCCAGTTTAATTTTTTCAAATTACGAGTTTTAGTTAGAGAAGAACGGCCTCTCCAAAGGGTGCCTGAACGCACCACCTTGGGGGCACGCGTACCCCAGCGCACATACTCAGGACCCCGGGCGCTTCGGTCCCGGCCAGGTCCCGGGCGAGGCGCAGGAAGCGCCGCGGGGCCCTCGCGGCCAAGGCAAAAACAGGGGCTATTTTTGGCCACTGTGTGGTGCGCTCGCCACCGCCACCCCCGCCTGATGCCCCAGGAGACTGGTGGGTATCAGTTACGCTGTTCGCTGTTCACAGCAGAGCTGGAGCCCGTGCCTGCGGAGGCCTTTAAAAAAGATTCAAGTTCTGTCGTTTGAGGACTTCTAAAATAACGGCAGGAAGTCAGAACTGGACAGGATTTGGTATCTGTACATCTGGGGGGCAGCAGCCAGAATCTTCCCCTCTCATTGCTGTCCTCTCTTCCCCCCCCCCCCACATTAAGCCCAGCGTTCATTTCATGCACACGGGTTTACAGGGGTGGGACATGAATGCTGGCAGCCAGGCAGTGGACCAAACAGCTGGGGGGATTTTTCTCTTCGGACGGCTGTCCGGCCAGGGTGTTCCGCCTGATCACGCTCCAGTTCCCTCTTGCCCCAGTGTTTTGGGGAAAGAGGTGAGACGACTGAGCCCCTGGGCCCCAGCTTATCCATCCAACCTGGAGCGCTGGCTGCCTGGGGGCCTTCCTCTCCCACCCTACAGCCAAGATCTGGGCTCAGGCGAGGAGCCAGCGTCTGGGCAAACTTCCTACAGTAGGTCGGGAGAGAGGGCTGGGTGTCTGCCTGGCGCAGGGCTTGTCAAGCTCCGGCAGCTTGTTCACTCAAGACGTGTGCAGCTTTTCAATATGCATTTTAGAAGCGGAAAGCTGCCCACCCTTTTGAACCGCAGGAGACATTGCTGCTCAGAGCTGACGAGGCCCGAGCCAGCTCTAAAGTGTTGTTGATCTGGCAAGTAATGGCCAGACTCTCTCCTAACCAGTAATGGAAAAGAGTTGATCTGGTGCTGGCATACACTAAACTTGGTCATCCCTTGAGCTAAAGTTGGTCCTCCTTATATCATCCAGTCCCTTCATTTTCTTTAAAAAAGAACACAAAATTTAAAATCTGTGTGTGCTGTCCAATAGCTAACTGGCCGACCTGCTTTTTGCATTTATCGCACATGTGTGTTTCAAAAGAAGAAAATGATGTGGTGTCGATTGGCACCCAGGTCCGCCCTTTTTTACCTTCTCCGGGGGAACCATAGTACGTGAAAGGGGGCAGCTCCTCTTCACCGCCCCGTGCCCACCCCTTTCCGACTCGGGGTTACTTAGAGCTCCTTAGTTCGGGCAGGGAGCCAGCCAACAGTGAGGTTTTAGATTTGCTGGTGCTCACTGCAGCAGGGGGGCAGCCGAAAGCGCTGCGCTGCTTGGCGAGCCGGTTTTCTCCTGGTCCTGAAGTTTCAAGTGTGGACTGGGGGGCCTGCCGGCAGTGCGGACCCAGGTCCCAGGCTAGGGCAGCCCCCGATCTTCCATATTAGCAGGGGTACAGCCAATTATTCTCTCAAGCTCAGATTTTCGGTAAACAGGTCGTACGTAAGGCATTTTACAGCATCTTAATGGTTTCCTATTTGCCTTAATTGTCGCAGTAATAACTGCAATGACGGGGTAGGGTTTCAGTTAAATCGACTTCCCCTGAGATGGGCAGGGTTTGTAGTGGGCACTGGAGTCAGGAGGTGCGCAGAATTTTGTTTAATCAAAAAATTACCCCACTGAACTCTTAACAAGCTTAACATATCTCCAGAGGGTAATGGGGAGTATGACCTAAGGGAAGAGGGAGGGAGGGAGGCGGGGGAGAGAGAGAGAGATGAAGGGAAAGGCGGAGAGCTGGAAAGAGAGGGAGAGAGAGAAAAGAGGGGGCAGAAAAAAAAATTTTTAAGGCAGAAAGAAACCAAGGGCACGAAAAAAAATTTGTGGTTGAGTGCTGAGTTCTTCTCGCATGTAATATGAGGACAAAACAGGGTATGAGCGTTGTGTGCCTGTGTGTTTCTTGTCTAACTCTGGCGTAAGGGAGAGTGGGGGCGAATCCGAGTGCCCAGTTCGACTTAGAGACTCAAGAAGCCACGCTTGTCACTCTTGAATATAGGATGATACACTACAACATCTAGTGTATAGGATGATACACTACATCAAGCAACGTGTCGTGTGTTTTTATGTTTTCAATCAAATAGTAGGCACTTGAGTGGTGAAGGGATCACGATGCCCATATGTTTGGGGGTGAGGGCAGGCAGGCAGCCAGGAGAGGCCCTGATGGAGGAAGCCTGCCAGAAAGGGGAAGGTGGCTGGGAAGGTCTGCTGGAGCCTGCTGTGACCTCCTGTCTGTGTGTTACTTTCTTATAGGGAGGAATTGGCCATGAGGCTGGATTTGACTGAGGCCCGAGTCCAGGTGAGCTGCGCTGCAGAGAGCGGGGAGGCAGGGGTGGGGGGAGAGTGGGAGAGAGGGGAGTTGATGAACTGGTGTGGGTTGAGACCCCCTTTGTAAAATGAAGAGGAGCAGAATCAGAAAAGCAGATCCAAACACACATGCCCCAAAAGATTAAAATACGGAGACCTGGGAGGTTGGAGGGGAAGGTTTCTGGGTTTGGGAGCCTTGAGGGAGGAGTCCGGGATCAGAAGAAGGGTTTCAGGGCCCCTGAAATGCAGTCTGGAGCCCCCTGGTTCCACAGCCCCTGTAGGAAACAATCGGAGGAGTGACTTCTCCTGATTGAAATAATGGGATGGAGCATGGATTTGGTTGTTAGACAAATCCGCTCAGCTCCAAGCAGGTATTTGGCTGCGATTAAGTCTCCAATCGGGCTTCATAAAAGCCCACTTAGTGCTAGAACAAACAGGGCCATTTGAAGGCAAAATGCTGTTTGATTTCCCCTCCGCCCGCACAAGGAGCTGGCTAATGCTATTTGATTTCCCATTTTTTATAGCAATGAGCCCACATTGATCTAATAGGGAGTGAGTGCAATGCTATTAAAGGTGTTTGCAGCCCCATACCAGAGTGCATTTCCGAACCCAGGCCTCATAACCAGAGAGACGATCAACACTGGGCAGCCCCGACGGCCAACAGAAAACAGATGTCCCTGGGTTAGGAGCTGAGTGAATCACTTTACAGTCAAAATCAAGCGCTGATAAAGCACAATAAATTCCATATGGCTCATTTAATACACAACAGCTTCTTGCATTAGAGGGCTAATGATGAGGCCTGTCCCCTCCCTTCTGTTGACACATTTCTCCATTGTCAAACAGAGATGTGACAGCAACTCCGTGTTTTCAGCTCAGGGGAACGAGTCGTGGGAAAGTTAAATAACTTTTAAAAAGAAAGAGAGCGCCCCCTCCCCTTCTCCTCTCTCCCTATTCACTGGAGAAGATGTAATTAAGTGAATATGAATTATTAGAGTCCTTTCGTTTACCTTTGGGGGGCCTCAGAGGTATTAATTCAATAATGAGGAATTGCAGGGGGACATCTTGATAATTGCAGTGGAGCCGGGAGAGATGATCTGTCTGTAAAAGGTTTCCACGTTCTTTGAGGGCATTCTGCCTCCCCTGCCCCCCTCCCCTCCTTTACTCCTTTCACTGCCATCGAAGAGTGGCGGATATTCTCGTCTAGACAGATTTGGATACACAAAAGCTGCCCACCCAGCCTGGTCCCATCTAGTCTTACTTTTTCAAGCCTCTGAATTTCCACACTAGAGTGTTTCTCCAATTCACAAATAGATTATTCCAGGGCTGTGGAATGTTATGGATGGGCTCCTGCGCAGCAGGATTTTAAATAATCAAACGATTTGGATTCTCGATTTTTCTTGCCATATGTGGCTGTCTAGAAGTCAAGCCAAGCTTAGATATTAGTGCTAGTAAGACAGCCTCCAGTGTGTCTATATGAAAGGCGTGGATGTCTTTAAAAAAAAAAAAAAACCCAAACAAATTCCTCCAGGATCATTTACATTATGTTTTTAATATAACTCTGTATAGCCCCGGAGTTCATTCTTAATTTTTAGACTTGTGTGCAGGCATAAACCCCAACCTAAAAATATTAATGCCTTCAGGGGAGAAGGAGCATATCTTCTTAGCTGTGGGTGTGACGAACAGGTCACGTAAAAATAATTTCATGCGGCTGGGAGTTATTTTTAGACTATGGTAGCTGCCACATTTCAGGTAAAGGTCTCTACTAAAACTGCTTTCTATTAACAATTAGGAAGATACCTTGTACTAAAATTCTCCCCCAAACCTAGAACTATCTTATTTAAATAGCCTATTTAAACCACATCCTGCAAAGAAAGAAAGACCTGTTAGCTCTGAAGACATGTAACGTCTACAGCTATCCTACACTCTCATTTCGATTTGTCCAGGTTGCTGCATACCTGGTCCCCGCAGTCAGTGCCTTCCTGGGTGGAGCCGGGCCCTACACGGGGCCCCTGCCCATAGCAGGCCGCCTACCCTGTCTTTCCTTTCACGGAGGACTAGCCCCCACAATGCAGGCTCGTTTGCTTGGTTGGGTGTTCCTTCCCTCCCTCCCAGCTTCCCCCAAGCCTCAGAATCCAGCTTAGTGCTCTTAGGTGTTCAGTAAATATTTCTGGAAAGAATAAATGAACAGCCTTCCTGAGGTCCCTTCTTCAACACAGCAGAGATTTTGCCAGCTCTTGGGCAAACCTGAAATCCGCGAGAATAGCTGATGGGCAGCGACAGGCTGATACCTACTCATCTCTGGGTGGCTGCCCATAGCCAAGAGTCCCTATCCAACCAAGCTTTCACATGCTTTGTGCTACTCGTCGCACATAACAGCCTTATGAGTGAAGTTTTATCATCACCATTTTACAGATTAGAAAACCAAGGTTGAGAGAGGTTTAAGTGACGTGCCTAAAGACGCACAGCAAGCAAATGGCAGCGGAGACGTTTAAACCTCGGTGTCCCCATCTCTAAACACACGGGACCATTTTCTTCCAACTGGGAAAGGAACGAGGCTATTTGAAATACGCACTGGAAAGGGTTTGCTTGTCCTGTATTTCCTGCTGGCCTTAAGTTTGGGCTCCTTTTCGCCTCTTGTTTGGCCCTAGAGGTGTCTTTGAATCACCCGAGGCCAGAGAGGAGCGAGTGGGTGCCGGCCTCAGCGGAAAGGAGGAAAGGTTCCCAGCGGTGGGGGGGTGGGGTGTGGGGGGGGGGGGGGATGGGGAGGGGGCGCGCGTCCAGAGCCCCGCCGACCCCGGCTCTCTCCGCCTTGCAGGTTTGGTTCCAGAACCGTCGGGCGAAGTGGCGCAAGCGGGAGAAGGCGGGCGCTCAGACCCATCCTCCGGGGCTGCCCTTCCCCGGGCCGCTGTCGGCCACCCACCCTCTGAGCCCCTACCTGGACGCCAGCCCCTTCCCCCCGCACCACCCTGCGCTCGACTCGGCCTGGACAGCCGCCGCCGCCGCCGCCGCCGCCGCCTTCCCGAGCCTACCTCCGCCTCCTGGCTCGGCCAGCCTGCCGCCCAGCGGGGCGCCGCTGGGCCTGAGCACTTTCCTCGGAGCCGCTGTGTTCCGACACCCGGCCTTCATCAGCCCTGCGTTCGGCAGGTAACGCGCGGCCTCGGGAGTCTGTCTGTCTGTCTCTCTAATACACACAGAGAGCCTGGGGTCAGGGAGGAGCCGGAGACAGGAGACAGGTAGTGGCTACACCACATCTTTGTCTTTGGCCAACTCTTAGAGATTTAGTCAAAGAAAATACTCTCTAATTTTGCCTCAATGTGGATCTGGAAGGGAATGACTTGGGGCCGAGTGGCATAGGGGAGGGCGGTGGCAGTAACAACAACCATGACAACTGGGAGTGTCCAGTGGAAGCTGTGAAAGTACCATTTGAAGGAAGCACCAGCTCAGGCCATAGGTGGTGTGTGTGTAAACGTGTACACGTGTAGGCTACAGAGCTGGGATGACTCTTCAAATTTTGCCAAAACCCTTCCCCATGCTTCAGGGCCTGGCAGAGCAACACAGCCCTGGCTTCTACAGGAATCCTGGAGCCAGGGGCCCTCTGGGTGCAAAGAACTCTTTTTTCTTACCCAGACTCTAACTTCCCTGTCACTCAAGTGACCCGCTGCCAGCCATCCCCCATATGTGCAAGCCCCGACCCTCACTGCGGCACAAGACAACGAAATAAAAGAAACCGTTCATCGTATATTATAATTCCCTTTCTTTAAATGAACATCGAATGATGAAATAAAAAGTCTGTATAATCACACAGACAAAGAAACAAAGGAGGGATGTATTAAGTTGGAAAGTGCAGTGAAAATAAAACTGAATGCAGCTTCAATGATCTCTCTTTGGGAGAACAAAGAAATAATAGATTCATCCAACAGCGCAGCCACTTAACAAAAAATCATCTTAGAGAACATTTTTTTAAAAAGACACGAAGGAGAAGTAGTTTCACGTAACAAACCGATAAAATAAACAGCAAGAGCACCGAAGTGTCTAGTTAGTGACTCAGTTTACCTAGTGGAACCAGAGCATCTTACGCCCCCTCCAGGACACACTCTATTATTTTTTCTGAGCAAACAATTTTAAGTCCTGTGTACCTCGCGTCCCCCACCTTTCCCTTCTGACAAGTGGCTCATAAAAGCCGGCAGACCCCGGCTGGAGCACCTGACAGATTTGGAGAGGCTGGAAGAGGAGTGCGGTGGGGGTGGCATGAGGGGTAGAAGGTGGCCTGGGAGAAGCGGGAGGCTCTCCTCGAATCCTGGTGGGCTCATTTCTAATGACGGAAACTGAGAATTAGCCCTGCGGGAGCCCAGAGCCAAAACCATGGGCGTGGGGCGGAGGTGGGGGTGGCGGAGGAGGGGGGGCAGGTAGGGTTGGGGTGGTAGTTGGGGTGGGGTGGCCGGGGACGGCTCTGGTCTGGGCTGCAGGACCGCTGTGCCGTGCGAAGGAGGTGGAGGGAGGCGCCGCGAGAAGCAATCCCGGCGCCGACTGGAGGCGGTGGCACGGACTAGGGTCCCGGGCTTGGGCGTCGCCGTGCACCGCCCGCGGGGGTCACGGGTTCGGGGGGCTCTCTGGGGCGAGAGGCTGCAGGACACAGGGAGGGCGATGGGGAAGGGGTGTCGTTGCACCCGGACGCGGGGCGGCGGGCGGGTCCGAGCGGCCTACCGAGCGGAAATCAACAGGCGGGCGCCCCACACCCCCACCTCGCGGTCATTGGCTGGGCACGGGCAGCTCAGTCTGGCGCGGGAGGGCGGCCTTGTCGGCGGGAAGGCCGACAAAGGCCAGCTCTCCCAGGGCAAAAGTAGTCCCCGGCCGAGAAGGCGCCCTAGGAAGAGTACAAGGTCTGCAGCCTAGGTCTTGCTCAGCTTTAATGCCACCTTCTCGCTTCTTTCTCTTTTTTACTCCTCCATCTCTCCACTTCTTTTTCTCTTTGTCTCTCTTCTCTCTTCTGGCAAGTGGAGCTCCCGGTCTGGGAATACAACCCTTTCTTAGGCGAAACCACAGAATGCAAGCAACTGGGCCGTGGGGGTTTGGGTCGCGGGACCTGCCTCCGCCCCGGCTCTGCTCCCTTCAGGCTCTCTGGCCCCATGGCCTTTTTTTGTTTGGTTTTTTCCCTCCGTCGGTTCCCTGCTCTAGTAAAGGCCTCTCAGAGCACCCCAGCCTAGCGCCCATGCTCCCCAGCCCGTGGCCCACCCTAGCCCTGCGACTCCGGGCTTCTGCGGCGGCGCCCGTCTGCGTCCTTCTGTGGCCCTCCGCTCCCCTGGTGAGAGGCGGCGGGAAACGCCGTCCCCGGCGCCGCGCTCAGCTCCCGAGGCCGTGACCGCGCTGTTTGCTCTCCCTGCAGGCTCTTTTCCACCATGGCCCCCCTGACCAGCGCGTCGACCGCGGCCGCGCTCCTGAGACAGCCCACGCCGGCCGTGGAGGGCGCGGTGGCGTCGGGCGCGCTGGCCGACCCGGCCACCGCGGCCGCAGACAGACGCGCCTCTAGCATAGCGGCGCTGAGGCTCAAGGCCAAGGAGCACGCCGCGCAGCTCACGCAGCTCAACATCCTGCCGGGCACCAGCACGGGCAAGGAGGTGTGCTAAAGGCTGCCCTCCACCCTCGCGCCCCGGGCGCACCCCGAAAGGTCACCTCACTCAGCACCACTCAAGACCAAATGGAAACAGAGGACCAGCACACTCCCGAGACGGCACTGAGAGAGCGCGGCCGCCTTCGCAGCAGCCCGGATGCGGGCAAGGCAGCCCCTGGCGCTACCGGACGTGGCACCTCCTCGGCTGGCTGTCCACCCGCCCCTGCCCCTGCCCCTGCCCCTGCCCCTGCCAACCTCGCTCCGACTCTGAACATCCACTCTCTCTCGCTCTTTACTGAAAATATCGGGGAGGTTTTCTCTCCAAGACGCCTGGTATTGAAGTTAAAAAATTAAAAAACCCAACCTCTCTTCCTCCTGACACCCCACTTAGCTTTTTTTTTTTCTTAAATAGCATTTTGGCGCTCTAAGTTGATCCCCCCCAGCGTGGGCCCCGGTGTGAAGCCAGGGCCAGGGAAGCGAACGCGAATCTGTAAGATAGCTAACAGTGCACTTAACGGAAAGGGGCGTCTTGTTCTTGTTCTCTTCTTTATCATACACCAACCAAGGTTTTTATATCAAACCAAAGGGAAATACTCTGCTAGAATATGGACTGTTGAAGTCACCAAACTGTGATTATTGATTCTGTACATACCATTGTTATTAAAAAAAAAAGAACAGAGCTTTGTATATTTGAAATGTTATAACGCAATTGCACTCAGCGTGGTATGGTAAAAGTTTGTCCTCCTGTAGATTCTTACTGTGTTGTAGATACGGTAGGGTTCCTAGACAAATATTTATGTACTCAAGCCCTTTATTTAACTTATTAACTGTAGAGGCTTCCGAAACCTTCAAGATAAAGGCAATGGTACAGTACTTTTGTGTAATGTGTAATTGTTATCACTTTTCCTTGCTATCTAGTGGAGAAGTGTCACGCTCAAAATAAAAAAAAAATTATATGTTTAACAAAAGGAAGTGTGAATGCTCTATGCAAGCGCTGAGGGGACAGCGGACAGGCCCCCGCAGAGGCCGGGGGGCGGGGGGGGGGGCGCTCTGGCGCTCCGGCACCTCCTCGGTTTATTTGCATGCGCGTTTTCCTGGCAGAGGCCCTTGGTTTGAATGTGATCCTCAAAGGGATTCGGGTTTCCTGCAAAAGTTAAGGACGCCGCCGCCGCAGTTTCCTCCCGCGTCTCGGCTCCCACAGGTCGTTCCGCAGCGGGAGCCGAGGGTCCCGGGCTACGGACGTGGGGTGGACTCGAGGGTGGGTGGCCGTACCGTAGGCGTTGTTGGTGGAGACAGAAATTTGAAGCGAGCGGGAGTCTTAGCTAGGAAGGCGAAGGAAATTGTTCGTGGAAAGTGCCACGTAGCAAGGAAGTGCGCGGTCCGAGATGACAGGTAATGGCGAGAGCAAGAAGCCGAGGCGCTGGCTTCCGAGGGGGGCGGGCTCCAAGGTATACAGGGTATACCCTCGGGGAGGAGGGTGTGTGTGTGTGTGTGTGTGTGAGAGAGAGAGAGAGAGAGAGAGAGAGAAAGGAGAAGAACGCAGAATCGGTGATGGAAAGGCAGCAAGGGGGTATCCAAGTGGCAGATCTTAACTCGACAAATGTCATTACATCACTTATCCAGACACTGGGAAATGTATACATTTGAAAAAAATCTAAACAACTCAGGTTTCCGGAGGAGACCAGAACAGATTTGCAATCTGTAACCCCCTTGGCGCACTCCTCCCCGCGCGGGGAACCGTAGCTTCTCCCTCCCCCCCGACCCCCCCCCCCCCCCGACCCTTCGTGCGCCACTCCCGGCGACCGCGGGGTAAGCCCGCCCGCGGGGGCTGGGTCTCGCCGACGCTCCCAGGGTGATGGGAAAGGGAAGAGAAGCTTAATTAGTTTCAATTTGTAGTAATTAGCTCGCCGGACCTTTGGGGAGAGGGGCAGGCGAGGGGGAGGGGTGCTGCCGCGGCGTGACTACCCGGCTCGCAGAGCGGGTGCCCGCCGCCCCGCCAGGCCGTGGGCCGGTCGGGCGCCGCGGGGGGCGGGGGCGCGTCTCCGGTCCGGCCGTCGGGCTCCGCGCGCGCTCCCGGGCCGCGCCCCGCAGAAGGCGGGGGGGCCGGTCCCCGTGCGGCTCGGGAGCGCAAGTGTGCGCGGCCGAGGGGCAGGTGCGGGGTCGGGTAGAGGTCGGCGGCAACTCCGGGGTGGGTAACCCGGTCGGCAGCTGCCGCGCGCAGGCCCTGGCGTCCTCCGCTCGCCGACGCGGCCCGGAAAGCCGGAGACCCCGCCTGCCGGGAACTTTGGGGAGCGCGCCCACGGGCTTCACGGGCTTCACGGGCCGAGGCTGCTCTCCGGCCCATGGCCGTCGGGTGGCTCACCGCCACCCTGCTCCGGCTCTGGTCTCGCGCGGGGGGGCGCTGGCAAGCAGGAGCCCCCCTTGCCTGGGGCGTGGGGAGCAGGCTGCCAAACACCTTTCGTCGACCGTCGTGGTCACGTACTCCTTCCTGGGCTTCAGCGGGCCCGGCGGGAACTTTGGAGGACAGCCCCAAGATCTGAGTGTCTCAAACCTCCAGGCTCCACAGGATCTCCTGTGGCGAAAGGCCCTTTCCTGGGGGTGGGCAGGGTTACACTGGAGTTGGGAAGTGAGGATGGGGGAATGCAGGAAGAGCGTGAGGGAGAGGCTTTCGCTTCTTCTTTTTTTTTTTTTTTTGGTGGTCAATATCAATTTTCCGTCGATTTTGGCTTTTTGTTTAGGTACGGCTTTTTTCCCCCTCCAGGCTGCCGGTTGGATGGTATACGAGAAACAGTACCATTCTTCCTGTTAATGAACTCTTTTTTAAGTCATTTTTTCTCATTTGACCCTTCCATGGAGCAGAAGCAAATTGCGTGAAATTACCTCCAAGGATTACATTTATTACCGGCCAATGAGAACCCCTCGCCTTGTTTTACAAACTCTTAATCCTATGTCATTCTGATGCCGCAAACAAGCCCGGTCCTGGGCCTCCTATTCTTTCAACTTTCCCCAGCTGGAGGGACCTCATTCTGCACTTAATATTCCCCATAAATATCACACGCTAAAGACCCCTGACTTCCAGCAAGTCCACATTAAACATGTGACATGTCACGCATGACAAACTCTGAGTATCTTTTCAAAGCAGCATTAAAAGCAAAGAAACCAATTTTCTTCTCCTTCCAAACCTCCCCAAGTGCTGAATGATGGGGATTGGAAAGAGCCACTGGAGCGTACTTAGGGGGATTTTATGAGATTTTCCAGAATGATTTAATCTTATTGTGAGCATTATTAATGAATGGGCAACCCAATTTGGCCCCAATATCTGGGAACGAGGTCACAATGCTGGGAGCGGCTGACCCCCCCCCCCCAACCTTAAGCAAACCTCTTCCACCGTGGAGGAGGACGTGCGGAGCCCAGGGGAGTTCAGGAGAGCCCCTGTGATGGGGACATAGCTGTCCCCTGCACACTGAGGGCACAATGCCCCACCACCTGCTTTCCCAGGGCCACCCCCACGGTGTCTTGGGATGAGGAGTGATTGGGAGCCTCTGTGGGAAGGATGTGGGGAAGGGGAAAGTGAAATTGCTCCATTTTCAGACAGGCTAGCCAGATCTGGATGAGGCCCTGGAAGGAAACGCAAGAAGGGAGCAGTTGGCCTAATAACGTCCCTGTGTTGTCACCAACAACTCAGGGTTGGACTGCGATCAGGGCGGGCACCTGTAGGTTTGTGGTGGGGCAGCCAGGAGGTCCATGAGCTAGAGAGAGGGACTACTGGAGAAGGTTTGGGATGACTCGGGACTTGAAACTGAGACTTTACGTCAAGTCACGGGTAGTGGCACCGGTCAGTTTCCCACTGTCGTCTTCTAGTAGCGCCCTCGCCCTCCGTAATGGGGGCAAACATTTATTATTATTGTTTTGGATTTGTAAAACCCAGAGGGACAAGGCACCCGCAGTTCTCTTTTTCGTGTCGTTTTGAGTGAGGAGATCTTGCTGGAACGGAAGCGGGGGCTGATGTTAGAGGGAAGGAAATCACACACGGGTTAGGTGAACTTGCGCTTGGAGGAAATAATGTGTATGTGAGCACGTGTGCACGTGTCTACACAACGGTGAGTGTGGCTGGATGAAGGGGATCTTCAACGGGGTCGGAGAGGGGATTCTGGAACCCCGAGTTCTGCGGAGCAACTGTGTTATTTCACAGCCAGTGGCAGGCTGGCTGGGGGGTGGAGCGGGGGTGGGGTGGGGGCTGCCAGCCTGACAAGGGGAAAAAGCATTTTTCAGAGGAAAAAGTTGTGTTGCCTCTGGACGTTGTTAACTGTCCAGTTTGAAGCATACATTTTTTTCCCTTTAAAGAAAAGAGAGCGATTACCAGTTATACATTAAGAAATGTCATTCAGTCATTTTTATTCATTCTCCGGAAATCTTCGTAAAAGCCTGAATCATACTTCTACAAGCAGCAATTTTGTTAATCCAGGGGGTTATTACTCTGGGCCCTTATTAGGTTCTACACCACTGCCAAGCAATCCTATAACCCTCTCAAAAGAAGTTTACCTCCCTGTTATAAAACCAGTAGTGGTATTTATACTGTGCAATAATTAGTGTATTACTTGAATCCACTAACACGTTCATTTTATCTCTGCACAAAACCTCTAGTCTGCTTATAGAAAGCTTGTGCCTCCTTTGGTGCTGGTAAAGTGGTGAAAGACTGAATTGAAGGCTGGTTGCACTTTCTGCTTTTGCCTCGCCTTAATTCCCATCTCTTTTTGCTCTCATCCAATTAGCACAGTGTATTAAGCGGTTTATCATCTCATAGTCAGCTATTGAGAGAAACAAGGCGAGCACTTTGCAATAGAACCTGCACTCCTTTGACACCCTCAGGTACTTACATATTCCACTGTGCTATGAATAATAGAGGAAGAATGGAGCGCTAATTCCCTCATCAAAGAATGCCTTGTCTGCTGCTTTGCTCAACAACACCATTCTGATCAAAAGAAAAGCAATAAAGCTTAGCATAACAAAACGAAACCTACTTATTAGCTTAGTGGTTAAATTAATGCAGAGCCGCTGCTATTCAAAACCAAGGTTTGAAAACAGCCTCCAACAACCTGATAATGCTGCCTTCGGGATGAAGGAATTTTAATCTGAAATTTGAGGCTGGCTCAGATGAGTTAATCTATTAAACTGCTATAAGGAAGCTCCACAGCAAACCGTTCAATTAAGAAATATTTAGGTGAGGAGAGAGAGAGAGAGAGAGAGAGAGAGAGAGAGAGAGATTGAGAAAAGGGAGGGAAAGGCAAGGTGGCTTGAAGTCTGGGATGGGAGCACTGAATTGAGGGGCTGGGGGGTTCTGACAAGAGGATCTGGGGCTTGGTGTGTTTTTCTTAAAACAAGATAGGGAAATCTGTTTTTAGAGTTTCCTTATCTTTGCACCTCCTACCAAACTAATTGTAGGACACGTTCGAAAAGGCGTGTTGAGGTGTCTGTGTGTGTTTTGTGTGCTGGAGAGAAGGGGGGGGGATGGTGGTGAAGGGCAGTGGATTCATCCTCTTTCAACATCCTCTCCCAAACTCCAATCTGTGAACTCTGGTTAGCCCCCCATGTCTTGGGCAAGAGTCAGAAGATTAACTCTGTCCGTTTCCCGGATAAATTAAAATCTTGAACATGGTCTGTGTAGGATTTTCAACTTCTGACCTCCCCTATGCCCCTTTATATGAAAGAGAGTGGAGGGTTAGCAAGTGGTGTCCGAGATCAATGGGCACCTTGTTAGAGGCAGATCCCGCTTACATTCAACAGGAAAGGTGCCCTTTGCAGAGGCACGGGGACGCAAGAGAGCCGGGTTCTCCTGGGGCCCCATTTCCCAACTGGCCCAGATAAAACTTAGCCCGGAGGTTTAGTTAGTCTGGCCCAGTGCTCAAAATTTTATGCTAAAAAATTCACTGCCAAGTTGAGAAATGGAGACGCTTTATGGAGTATCAGGATTCCTGGCTTCTCTTGAAAACCAGATTGTGTGGCCACCCCTGGGCCCCATCCCTCCCAGCAGCCCTCGGCAGCCTCTTCCCTCTTTGGACAGTCCCTGCCACTCTTCAGTGTGAACCTGGCTTGTTTCAGCCATTCACTTTTAGCACTTGAACTTCGGATCCATGCCCAGGAGCCTGCGGAGACACACGGGTAGGCTCCCCCTGACAGAGGTGGGTGGCGTTTCTGCACCCCTCCCAACCAATGCCCCATCAACTGACAAAACTCAAGGAGTCGAAACCTTTCTCAGAGAAATGGGAGTATGCTATGTGCCAACCTTCTGACAGAGAGACCCATGGGAATTCTTCATGAAAGTGGCAGTTTCAATTTTGTATGAAATTCTGGACTCTGTATGTGCCTCCCAGAAAAGCCCCTTCAGTAACCTGGAGTGACAAATCTGAGTAAGACCACATCAACTGCTGCATGAGCTCTTTTTGGGGGGCTGGACCATGAAACGCCGGACTTTCTATCTACAGAAACAGTTCCTGCCCTCACAGTGCTTACTAGCTCGACGCAGAGACGAGAAACAGAGCAGTCAGAAGTGATCTGAGTCTCCCGTTGTTTCTTGATGACTAAGTTAAGGATAATTCTCTGTATTTACCATAACCCCAGGTTCCAGAAACCAAATAAAACACGCCTTCTCTTTGGAAAGCAACGTGGGGGCGCGGGCTCCGGAAGCACACACTAGACAACTATCTCTAAAACCTTATGTGATAAAAACGTTGAAAACCACACAACCCCCTTAGTTCCCTGAAGCCACATGGCTGCTCCACTTCTGACAGGTGGTGGAGCCTGACTACCAAGGCATTCATTAATTAACCCCCAGGGCCCCACACCCAAAGTGTCTCCACTTAGAACCTGAATACAAGAGACAAAGGAGAAAGTGGGGGAGAGAAAAGAAAAAAGCAGAGCAAGATGGAAGACAGTTCATTTGCATTGCTTTAACAAGCGGCCTTCACTAGGGTCCATGCTGGGTGACCTTGGTCTGATGGGGGGCCTTTCTCCCAGGAGCCATCGGTCTTAGTCTCTCCAAAATTAGACACCACTGGGCTCTTGGCTTAGCTCTCGGGCTGTCCAAGTCAGCAAAGCACACGAGAAACCATACTTCATCTTGTAAAGGACCCTAAGTCCACAGGAAGTCTCCGGAATGCTGCTCAGGGCACTGGGACATACGCCACTGGGGCCTCTAGGAGCTGATTTCCAGCCAGGCTGAGGGCTGGGAAGGGGATGGCCTCCAGTCACCCCTTACTCCGGGCTGCCACCTCTGGCCAGCTCTTCACACCCGATGGAGATTTAGTGGAACTGCTTTCCTTTCAGAAATCTTTATTTAAGCAGGAAAAAAAACCCACACACATGGCATATTTTTCTTTTAGAAAAACAGGTAGACTTTTTTAAAAAATATAGCATAGTGTACAGGGGAAATATATCTTGTTAGTATAACCTTACATATAATGTAAGAATGGAAAGGCTGCTATACTGAAATAGATGTGGCTTCTGGCAAAGAGGGCACCATTCCGAAGAAATGAAAACACACACACGCACACAACCGCACCAGGGCCAATTAACCAAACCTCCTCCCAATTTCTTCTGAATACAACACAATGACCCTTGCCCCAAACTCTACACAGTTGAAAGGAAATGTTATAGGATATCAAATTATTTTCAATGTGCTTTCTGTCTGCAGAAACCTTTACCTGGATTTTCTACTTAAGGGGACAAAAAGGAATGCGAGTATAAAACACCTGCCCAGTATACGTGTGCGCGTGCAATGGGGAGCAATTCAATAAACAAGTAGGCTCTGTTTCATCTATTTAGGAGACGCGAGGCTTCTCTACCCCACCCCTCGGCTACCTATATAAAAGACCAGACTAAAAAGGACAGTCACTCTTGGAGCCAGCGACTGGGGCAATAGTGGGGTTCAGACTGGGTTTAACTGGCATGTGAAAAGGCAAAATAAAATGTTAGCACTCCTACCAGGCTTCATAACTCTTTCTGGGGGCACCTCTGCTGAAGGCCCTGGGGCAAAGCGTGGGGTCCCTTGCGTTCCAGCCACTCTCAATTAATTTCTTGTCCCTCACGGACCTCTCCCCTAGGAATCGAGTCCCAGATGCGCAGCTGGCTCTAGGCTGTGTTTCCGCAGTACATGATACGTTGTAATAGGAAGGCTCTTATGATGCTCTGATATTTGGTAGATGAAATACTGTTGCACTCGCCCCCACCTCAGTAATTCCCCTCCCAAGCCACACACGCACGCACACACGCACGCACGCAGTCCTAAAGGAAAAGCGATGCCAGAGGGAGCCATCAGGACCCCGGTGGAGGGGTGGAAGCGGTGGGGTCACCCACCCTGCTGCCTGCATCGCAGGCTCCCTCAGGGCCTCACGGCACAATCTGCGAAGAGCTTGCTGAGGTTCACTTCGGAGTAGCCACTTCGGGACAAGAACTGCTCTGCCGTGTTCTTGAGTTTTTGGTAGTCCTGACGAACTTTGGGGGTAAAAAACTGCTTCTTCCATTTATCTAAAAAGAAATAAAAATAAAAGGATTACAAGTCTCAGAGGTAGCGTCTTTAGAGACCATTCAGTATCCCTCAAGCACCAGAGAAGAGGGCGCAGATCCTGTCTGCACTTCCATGTCTCAGATGTCCTCCTGGTGCCCCGTTGCTGGTCTACACCAGGGGCCAGTCCCACGCCAGGGGTGCGGGTGAGTTCCCTAGGTTCCTCTCTGGAAGCCTTGGTTCTTCTACCCTGCGCGCCGCTTCCCAGCACCTAGCTGACTCCGGGGGCGGGGGACAGGGCCACGCTCCACGGATGCGAACTGCAGGTGCGCATGCACGTGCAGCAGCCAAGGTGAACTCCACCTGCAGCCACCACTCTCGCAGCGCTGTCGAGCATATGCGTGCAACTGAATGCAAAGTATGGACGCGGCAGGAAACACTGTCTCAAAAGAAGCCAGGGCCTCCCAGAGTCAACTCCCAGGAGCAGCTGGGCCTAGTCGGCTTCTTTGAGGCCCTCCGGTCTGTGTCCCTCTGCTACTCAAGACTCCTGTGTTGGAAGAGGTGAGGGGTTAGGCTGTCTGGAGGGCACCTGTCCGGTGGCGAGGTTGCTTTTTCTTCTCCATCCACACCGTGTACCTGTGGACTCCGGGCATGCAGCAGCCGTTCCTCCGCTTCCTGCTTCTTCTACCCATTCATGCCTGGCCTGCCCACTCTGAGACGGGCACTGCCAGCCGCACAGAAGGTCCTTCCTTTCCTGCCCCACAGCCTGCTACTTGCACACTTGGTTCAAGGAGCAGTAGGGCCAAGACACTGAGGTGTGATCTTTTGAGGATAAGGGTGATTGATCCCTAGGGGAGGCAGCCCTGCCCAGGATGCTTAAGGCGACACAGTTTTGGTTCACAGCTGCTCAGGAACCCTGTGACGTGTTTGGCGAAGTCCACGTTGTTTTTTTTTAACCCCCGTTTGCTGGCTGAAGAGACTGGGAGGTCCAGCCACTCACCCGAGGTCACAGAGCCGGAAATGTGCGACAGGGACATGCGAGCCCGGGTGGCCAGAACCCTGAGCCCCTACTCGAAGGTCAGGCACCCTAGTGCGCCCCCTCTCCCTACCGTCACCCCTCCCCGGTGCCCCCGGAACAGGCACAGGCACAGGCGAGCATGGCATCAAGCATCGAGGAAGAGAGTACTCGTCAACCACCGGGAGAAAAACCCCACCGAAACAACAGAGCAACGCTGCAATCTACCCAACACCCGCAAGATTAAAGCTGGGGCTCAAGATTTTTGTTCCTTAGCTCCATATTCACATTCGTCCTCCACAACCTTTTCTAAATTACGTCAAGTGCCTTTTAAGAAACAACAGCAAAAAGTTTGGTGGAGAGGATTTAAATGCCCAAAGGGGGTGGAAAAAGAGAGGCGAGAGGAGAGAGAGGGGAGGCATTAGTAGCCGACTACCGACTACCGATTACAGAAAGACACTTTGAAAGTTCTAATTATGGGAGTCTGGGAATACACAACAATGGCCCGGAGCGGCGGCCGCCTCCCTGCAGGCCAGAGCAGCAGGCCGGCACCCGGCGCATGTGAATGACACGAACGAACGCAGGTGCTGACTGGGGAGCACATTTAAAGAGCTGCCGGAATAAGGAGCAGGGGAGGAAGGGAGAGGGCATCGCTCCTGATGTGTTTACCTCCTCTGCTGATGGGATATTGACTTTTCCCACCAGGTTGGTTAGAAAGGGGACTATTTACGCTGCCACACAGCAGAGTTAGAATGACAACCAGCGTCACTCGGTGCTCTTCTTCGTAAAAGACAAGTGTGACCGCCAGCATATCCCATAGCCGGTCAATACGGCCAAGGCACCATTGCACGCCAGTTAGACATGCAGATAAAAGCTCCGGCTTGCTTCCCCAAAGAGAATTTAATCAATAACATATGGAAGGTCTTCTAGGAAACAGAACTGCACGAGCTGGCACAGGCGCGTCAGACGGGGGTGCGGAGGGGGGGAAAGGACTCGCCCCTTCTTTGTGGTTTTTCTCAGCCCCCTTCAGGCACCTAGGCCCCCCGCATTAGGCTTCACATGAAACCACTATCCTGTTTCCTGTACTGCTACACCCACCACTGTAGAACTCAAGGGAAAATACCGGTGTTAAATGGTGGAAACAAGTTAATGTGGCCAGCAAAATTGGATTCCTTCTCCGTGCTCTGGTTTTGGGAGTCAGCAAAGAGGCCATGGGCAGAGTCACTGCACATCAGGCATGCGGTGACGACAACTATTAAAGGATTCCAAGAGGCCATCAGGCAAGAGGCAGAGAAGATCATCTCATCCCAGTCCACAGAGATGCCAGGGGCCATGGCTGTTGCTGTCTCAACAACCAGCACAAAAAAATCCAACCTTCGTTGACTAAAGAAGGAAATGCTCTCCCTAGACACAAGGGCATCAGCAAAATCTACTCCAGA